>NW_027362769.1:409955167-410157667 GCF_046119375.1 Phyllobates terribilis | reverse complement strand
TAGTTTAGCTTATAGTACAGCCACTAATGGACACAGACCAAAAGGAGCCCCTGTGCAAGAACACTATATGGGCCCTTTATAGTCCAAAAGTTCATTATAATGCAAAATGTAACCTGCTTTGGAGGTGGAAATTGTCCTCGTTACCTCTTGGCCCCTGTGCGGCTGCGCACGTTGCACCAATGATATGTCCACCCCTGAGTACAGCTGCCCCCATCCCTGAGGTGCTGATCTGGGAACCGGACCCCAATTAGCCTTATTTGTGTTTCTTGCTGTATGGTTGTTGCTTTGGTGTTGTTTGTTGTGTTGGCAGCTATGTGTTTCCTGCTGTATGGTTGCTGTGCCAGTGCTGGCTGATGTGTTAGTTGCTGTATACTTTTTCCTATTGTATGGCTGTTGTGTTGTTGTTGGTTGTGGTGTTGTCTTGTATGAGTCCTGCTGTTTGGCTGTTATGTCAGTTTTGGCTAGTATATACTTTTCCCGTTGTATCGCTTTTGTGCTCAGATTGGCTGCTATATGTTTCCTGTTGTATAGCTGTTGTCTTGATGTTGGTTGTGATTTGCTTTCCCTGTTGCACGGCTGTGGTGTTGGCTGGTATGCGTTCCCTACTGTACAGCTGTTGCATTGGGGCTGGCTGTGGTGTAGCAAGCTTAGAGTTTTCACACTTTTGGCTGTTGTGTTTGTTAGTGGATGGCTTTCCTGTTAGTTGTTGTGTCAGTGTTGGCAGGTTTTCCACTGTTCCTGATGTATGGTTGTAGTGCTGGTTGTGTAGGATGGTATGTGTTTTCTGTTGTAGGCTGTTGTGTCAGTGTTGGCTGGTTTTCAGCTGTTTCTGTTGTATGGTTCTAGTGTTGGGTAGGATGATAGGTGTTTCCCGTTGTATGGCTGTTGTGTCAGTATTGGCTCTTTACTCCATTTTTCCTGTTGTACAGCTGTTGTCTCAGAGTTGGCTGATTTTACATCTTACCTGTTGTATTGTTGTAGTGTTGGATGTTATATAGGATGGTGTGGGGTTTTCCTATTGTATGGCTTTTGTGTCAGTGTTGGCTAATGTTCCTGATGTACAGTTATAGTGTTGACTGTTGTGCAGGATAGTATGTGTTGGGTGTTCTTGGCTGTTGTTTTACTGTTGACTGTTTACTCCGTTGTTTGTTGTTGGCTGTTGTGTCAGTGTTGGCTGGTTTTCCGCTGTTCCTGTTGTACGGTTGTAGTGTTGGTTGTTGTGTAGGGTGTTATGTTTCATGTTGTGTCTGTGTTGGCTGGTTTTCCGCTGTTCCAGTTGTATAGTTGTAGTGTTGGTTATTGTGTAGGGTGTTTTGTTTCTTGTTGTGTCAGTGTTGTCTGGTTTTCTGCTGTTCCTGTTGTATAGTTGAAATGCTGGTTGTTGTGTAGGGTGCTATGTTTCCTGTTGTGTCAGTGTTGGCTGGTTTTCCGCTGTTCCTGTTGTATAGTTGTAGTGTTGGTTGTTGTGTAGGGTGTTATGCTTCCTGTTGTAGGCAGTTGTGTCAGTGTTGGCTGGTTTTCCGCTGATCTTGTTGTATAGTTGTAGTGTTGGTTGTTGTGTAGGGTGTTATGTTTCCTGTTGTATCAGTGTTGGCTGTTCCAGTTGTACGGTTGCACTGTTGGTTGTTGTGTAGGGTGTTATGTTTCTTGTTGTGTCAGTGTTGGCTGGTTTTCCGCTGTTCCTGTTGTGTAGTTGTAGTGTTTGTTGTTGTGTAGGGTGTTATGTTTCTTGTTGTGTCAGTGTTGGCTGGTTTTTCGCTGTTACTGTTGTATAGTTGTAGTGTTGGTTATTGTGTAGTGTGTTATGTTTCCTGTTGTGTCAGTGTTGGCTGTTCCTGTTGTATAGTTGTAGTGTTGGTTATTGTGTAGTGTGTTATGTTTCCTGTTGTGTCAGTGTTGGCTGTTCCTGTTGTATGGTTGTAGTGTTGGTTGTTGTGTAGTGTGTTATGTTTCTTGTTGTGTCAGTGTTGGCTGGTTTTCCGCTGTTCCAGTTGTATATTTGTAGTGATGGTTGTTGTGTAGGGTGTTATGTTTCTTGTTGTGTCAGTGTTGGCTGGTTTTCCGCTGTTCCTGTTGTATAGTTGTAGTGTTGGTTGTTGTGTAGGGTGTTATGTTTCCTGTTGCAGGCTGTTTTGTCAGTGTTGGCTGGTTTTCCGCTGTTCCAGTTGTATATTTGTAGTGATGGTTGTTGTGTAGGGTGTTATGTTTCTTGTTGTGTCAGTGTTGGCAGGTTTTCCACTGTTCCAGTTGTATATTTGTAGTGATGGTTGTTGTGTAGGGTGTTATGTTTCTTGTTGTGTCAGTGTTGGCTGGTTTTCCACTGTTCCAGTTGTATAGTTGTAGCGTTGGTTGTTGGGTAGGGTGTTATGTTTCTTGTTGTGTCCGTGTTGGCTTGTTTTCCGCTGTTCCTGTTGTATAGTTGTAGTGTTGGTTGTTGTGTAGGGTGTTATGTTTCCTGTTTTTGGCTGTTGTGTAAGTGTTGGCTGGTTTTCCGCTGTTCCAGTTGTATAGTTGTAGTGTTGGTTGTTGTGTAGGGTGTTATGTTTCCTGTTGTGTCAGTGTTGGCTGTTGTGTCAGTGTTGGCTGGTTTTCCGCTGTTCCAGTTGTATAGTTGTAATGCTGGTTGTTGTGTAGGGTGTTATGTTTCCTGTTGTGTCAGTGTTGGCTGTTCCTGTTGTATGGTTGTAGTGTTGGTTGTTGTGTAGGGTGTTATGTTTCCTGTTGTGTCAGTGTTGGCTGTTCCTGTTGTACGGTTGTAGTGTTGGTTGTTGTGTAGGGTGTTATGTTTCTTGTTGTGTCAGTGTTGGCTGTTTTCCGCTGTTCTTGTTGTATAGTTTTAGTGTTGGTTGTTGTGTAGGGTGTTATGTTTCCTGTTGTGTCAGTGTTGGCTGTTTCTGTTGTATAGTTGTGGTGTTGGTTGTTGTGTAGGGTGTTATGTTTCCTGTTGTGTCAGTGTTGGCTGTTCCTGTTGTACGGTTGTAGTGTTGGTTGTTGTGTAGGGTGTTATGTTTCTTGTTGTGTCAGTGTTGGCTGGTTTTCCGCTGTTCTTGTTGTATAGTTTTAGTGTTGGTTGTTGTGTAGGGTGTTATGTTTCCTGTTGTCTCCGTGTTGGCTGTTCCTCTTGTACGGTTGTAGTGTTGGTTGTTGTGTAGGGTGTTATGTTTCCTGTTGTATCAGTGTTGGCTGTTCCAGTTGTACGGTTGCACTGTTGGTTGTTGTGTAGGGTGTTATGTTTCTTGTTGTGTCAGTGTTGGCTGGTTTTCCGCTGTTCCTGTTGTGTAGTTGTAGTGTTTGTTGTTGTGTAGGGTGTTATGTTTCTTGTTGTGTCAGTGTTGGCTAGTTTTTCGCTGTTACTGTTGTATAGTTGTAGTGTTGGTTATTGTGTAGTGTGTTATGTTTCCTGTTGTGTCAGTGTTGGCTGTTCCTGTTGTATAGTTGTAGTGTTGGTTATTGTGTAGTGTGTTATGTTTCCTGTTGTGTCAGTGTTGGTTGTTCCTGTTGTATAGTTGTAGTGTTGGTTATTGTGTAGTGTGTTATGTTTCCTGTTGTGTCAGTGTTGGCTGTTCCTGTTGTATAGTTGTAGTGTTGGTTATTGTGTAGTGTGTTATGTTTCTTGTTGGGTCAGTGTTGGCTGGTTTTCCGCTGTTCCAGTTGTATAGTTGTAGTGTTGGTTGTTGTGTATTGTGTTATGTTTCCTGTTGTGTCCGTGTTGGCTGGTTTTCCGCTGTTCCTGTTGTATAGTTGTAGTGTTGGTTGTTGTGTAGGGTGTTATGTTTCTTGTTGGGTCAGTGTTGGCTGGTTTTCCGCTGTTCCAGTTGTATATTTGTAGTGTTGGTTATTGTGTAGGGTGTTATGTTTCCTGTTGTGTCAGTGTTGGCTGGTTTTCCGCTGTTCCAGTTGTATAGTTGTAGTGTTGGTTATTGTGTAGGGTGTTATGTTTCCTGTTGTGTCAGTGTTGGCTGTTCCTGTTACATAGTTTCATAGTTTATAAGGCCGAAAAAAGACAAGCGTCCATCCAGTTCAGCCTATTTCTTGTGCACTGCAGCTATTCCGCTATTCCTATACCATGCGGTATAGACCAATTTACATCATTGAGGAAAAATTCACTTCCCGACTCCAATCTGGCAGTCAGATTACCGTAAATCCCTGGATTAATTAACTAAGCATAAGATGTAATTTTATTGTTCTCCAGAAAGGCGTCCAGGCCTCTCTTGAACTCATTAAGTGAGTTGGACATCACCACTTCCTCTCCCAGAGAGTTCCAGAGTCTCACGGCTCTGACCGTAAAGAATCCCCTTCTATGCTGGTGCAGGAACCTCCTTTCCTCCAGACGCATAGTGTGCCCCCTCGTCTTTGTCACCATCCTTGGTATAAACAGGTCATGGGAGAGATCTCTGTACTGCCCCCTGATGTATTTATACATGTTTATGAGGTCTCCCCTAAGCCTTCTCTTTTCCAATGTAAATAGGCCTAATTTTGACAACCTCTCTGGGTATTCTAGTCCCTCCATTCCCTTTATTACCTTAGTCGCCCTCCTTTGTACCCTCTCTAGCTCCAATATGTCTTTCCTGAGCACCGGAGCCCAGAACTGTGCACAATATTCTAAGTGCGGCCTTACCAGCGCTTTATACAGAGGAAGAGACAGAAGGTGCATAGACCCCCAGTATACAGAGACAGAAGGTGCATAGACCCCAGTATAGAGGCCAGAAGGTGCGTAGACCCCCAATATAGAGGTAGAAGGTGCGTAGACCCCCAGTATAGAGAGACAGAAGGTGCATAGACCCCCAGTATACAGAGACTGAAGGTGCATAGAGACCCCCAATATAGAGAGACAGAAGGTGCATAGAGACCCCCAATATAGAGAGGCAGAAGGTGCATAGAGACCCACAATATAGAGAGGCAGAAGGTGCATCGAGACCCCCAATATAGAGAGGCAGAAGGTGCATAGAGACCCCCAATATAGAGAGGCAGAAGGTGCATCGAGACCCCCAATATAGAGAGGCAGAAGGTGCATAGAGACCCCCAATATAGAGAGGCAGAAGGTGCATAGACCCCCAGTATAGAGAGGCAGAAGGTGCATAGACCCCCAGTATACAGAGACAGAAGATGCATAGACCCCCAGTATAGACAGAAGACTGGTACATAAACCCAATATAGAGAGGTAGACCGTGCATATAGACCCTAGTATAGAGAGGCAGAAGGTGCATAGAGACCCCCAATATAGAGAGGCAGAAGGTGCATAGACCCCCGGTATAGAGAGACAGAAGGAACAGATAGACCCCCAATATAGATGCAGAAGGTGCATAGACCCTCAGTATAGACAGGAGAGAGGTACATACCCCCAATATAGAGAGGTAGACCATGCATATAGACCCTAGTATAGAGAGGTAGCATAGACCCCCAGTATACAGAGACAGAAGGTGCATAGACCCCAGTATACAGAGGCAGAAGGTGCATAGACCCCCAGTATACATAGTTACATAGTTACATAGTTTATAAGGCCGAAAAAAGACAAGCGTCCATCCAGTTCAGCCTATTTCTTGTGCACTGCAGCTATTCCGCAGCGTTGATCCAGGGGAAGGCAAAAAAAAACCATGCGGTAGAGGCCAATTTACATCATTGAGGAAAAATTCACTTCCCGACTCCAATCTGGCAGTCAGATTAAATCCCTGGATTAATTAACTATCACTAAGCATAAGATGTAATTTTATTGTTCTCCAGAAAGGCGTCCAGGCCTCTCTTGAACTCATTAAGTGAGTTGGACATCACCACTTCCTCTCCCAGAGAGTTCCAGAGTCTCACGGCTCTGACCGTAAAGAATCCCCTTCTATGCTGGTGCAGGAACCTCCTTTCCTCCAGACGCATAGTGTGCCCCCTCGTCTTTGTCACCATCCTTGGTATAAACAGGTCATGGGAGAGATCTCTGTACTGCCCCCTGATGTATTTATACATGTTTATGAGGTCTCCCCTAAGCCTTCTCTTTTCCAATGTAAATAGGCCTAATTTTGACAACCTCTCTGGGTATTCTAGTCCCTCCATTCCCTTTATTACCTTAGTCGCCCTCCTTTGTACCCTCTCTAGCTCCAATATGTCTTTCCTGAGCACCGGAGCCCAGAACTGTGCACAATATTCTAAGTGCGGCCTTACCAGCGCTTTATACAGAGGAAGAACAATGTTCTCATCATATGCCCCTATTCCTCTTCTGATGCATGCCATGACTCTATTTGCCTTCGCAGCTGCTGCCTGACACTGGGCACTCCAATTTAATTGGCTATTAACCAAGACGCCCAGGTCCTTCTCCATGTCAGATTTCCCCAACGGTTTCCCATTTAATATGTATGGGTGACTGCTGTTTTTCTTTCCCATGTGCATGACCTTACATTTATCGGCATTGAACCCCATTTGCCTTTTTTGGCCCAACTCCCCAATTTATCTAAATCCTCCTGTAGCTGTGCCCTATCCTCATCTGTATTAACTACTTTACAAAGTTTAGTATCATCTGTTGTACGGTTGTAGCGTTGGTTGTTGTGTAGGGTGTTATGTTTCTTGTTGTGTCAGTGTTGGCTAGTTTTCCGCTGTTCCTGTTGTATGGTTGTAGTGTTGGTTGTTGTGTAGGGTGTTATGTTTCCTGTTGTGTCCGTGTTGGCTGTTCCTGTTGTACGGTTGTAGTGTTGGTTGTTGTGTAGGGTGTTATGTTTCTTGTGTCAGTGTTGGCTGTTCCTGTTGTACGGTTGTAGTGTTGGTTGTTGTGTAGGGTGTTATGTTTCTTGTTGTGTCAGTGTTGGCTGGTTTTCCACTGTTCCTGTTGTACGGTTGTAGTGTTGGTTGTTGTGTAGGGTGTTATGTTTCCCGTTGTGTCCGTGTTGGCTGGTTTTCCGCTGTTCTTGTTGTATAGTTGTAGTGTTGGTTGTTGTGTAGGGTGTTATGTTTCCTGTTGTGTCTGTGTTGGCTGTTCCTGTTGTATGGTTGTAGTGTTGGTTGTTGTGTAGGGTGTTATGTTTCTTGTTGTGTCAGTGTTGGTTGGTTTTCCACTGTTCCTGTTGTACGGTTGTAGTGTTGGTTGTTGTGTAGGGTGTTATGTTTCCTGTTGTGTCCGTGTTGGCTGTTCCTGTTGTATGGTTGTAGTGTTGGTTGTTGTGTAGGGTGTTATGTTTCTTGTTGTGTCAGTGTTGGTTGATTTTCCACTGTTCCTGTTGTACGGTTGTAGTGTTGGTTGTTGTGTAGGGTGTTATGTTTCCCGTTGCGTCCGTGTTGGCTGGTTTTCCACTGTTCTTGTTGTATGGTTGTAGTGTTGGTTGTTGTGTAGGGTGTTATGTTTCCTGTTGTGTCCGTGTTGGCTGTTCCTGTTGTATGGTTGTAGTGTTGGTTGTTGTGTAGGGTGTTATGTTTCTTGTTGTGTCAGTGTTGGTTGGTTTTCCACTGTTCCTGTTGTACGGTTGTAGTGTTGGTTGTTGTGTAGGGTGTTATGTTTCCCGTTGTGTCCGTGTTGGCTGGTTTTCCGCTGTTCTTGTTGTATAGTTGTAGTGTTGGTTGTTGTGTAGGGTGTTACGTTTCCTGTTGTGTCAGTGTAGGCTGTTCCTGTTGTATGGTTGTAGTGTTGGGTATTGTGTAGTGTGTTATGTTTCTTGTTGTGTCAGTGTTGGCTGGTTTTCCGCTGTTCCTGTTGTACGGTTGTAGTGTTGGTTGTTGTGTAGGGTGTTATGTTTCTTGTTGTGTCAGTGTTTGCTGTTCCTGTTGTACGGTTGTAGTGTTGGTTGTTGTGTAGGGTGTTATGTTTCTTGTTGTGTCAGTGTTGGCTGTTCCTGTTGTATGGTTGTAGTGTTGGTTGTTGTGTAGGGTGTTATGTTTCCTGTTGTGTCAGTGTTGGCTGTTCCTGTTGTACGGTTGTAGTGTTGGTTGTTGTGTAGGGTGTTATGTTTCTTGTTGTGTCAGTGTTGGCTGTTCCTGTTGTACGGTTGTAGTGTTGTTTGTTGTGTAGGGTGTTATGTTTCTTGTTGTGTCCGTGTTGGCTGGTTTTCCACTGTTCCTGTTGTACGGTTGTAGTGTTGGTTGTTGTGTAGGGTGTTATGTTTCCCGTTGTGTCCGTGTTGGCTGGTTTTCCGCTGTTCTTGTTGTATAGTTGTAGTGTTGGTTGTTGTGTAGGGTGTTACGTTTCCTGTTGTGTCAGTGTAGGCTGTTCCTGTTGTATGGTTGTAGTGTTGGGTATTGTGTAGTGTGTTATGTTTCTTGTTGTGTCAGTGTTGGCTGGTTTTCCGCTGTTCCTGTTGTACGGTTGTAGTGTTGGTTGTTGTGTAGGGTGTTATGTTTCCTGTTGTGTCCGTGTTGGCTGTTCCTGTTGTATGGTTGTAGTTTTGGTTGTTGTGTAGGGTGTTATGTTTCTTGTTGTGTCAGTGTTGGTTGGTTTTCAACTGTTCCTGTTGTACGGTTGTAGTGTTGGTTGTTGTGTAGGGTGTTATGTTTCCCGTTGTGTCCGTGTTGGCTGGTTTTCCGCTGTTCTTGTTGTATAGTTGTAGTGTTGGTTGTTGTGTAGGGTGTTACGTTTCCTGTTGTGTCAGTGTAGGCTGTTCCTGTTGTATGGTTGTAGTGTTGGGTATTGTGTAGTGTGTTATGTTTCTTGTTGTGTCAGTGTTGGCTGGTTTTCCGCTGTTCCTGTTGTACGGTTGTAGTGTTGGTTGTTGTGTAGGGTGTTATGTTTCCTGTTGTGTCCGTGTTGGCTGTTCCTGTTGTATGGTTGTAGTGTTGGTTGTTGTGTAGGGTGTTATGTTTCTTGTTGTGTCAGTGTTGGTTGGTTTTCCACTGTTCCTGTTGTACGGTTGTAGTGTTGGTTGTTGTGTAGGGTGTTATGTTTCCCGTTGTGTCCGTGTTGGCTGGTTTTCCGCTGTTCTTGTTGTATAGTTGTAGTGTTGGTTGTTGTGTAGGGTGTTACGTTTCCTGTTGTGTCAGTGTAGGCTGTTCCTGTTGTATGGTTGTAGTGTTGGGTATTGTGTAGTGTGTTATGTTTCTTGTTGTGTCAGTGTTGGCTGGTTTTCCGCTGTTCCTGTTGTATGGTTGTAGTGTTGGTTGTTGTGTAGGGTGTTATGTTTCTTGTGTCAGTGTTGGCTGTTCCTGTGTACGGTTGTAGTGTTGGGTATTGTGTAGTGTGTTATTTTTCTTGTTGTGTCAGTGTTGGCTGTTCCTGTTGTATGGTTGTAGTGTTGGGTATTGTGTAGTGTGTTATGTTTCTTGTTGTGTCAGTGTTGGCTGGTTTTCCGCTGTTCCTGTTGTACGGTTGTAGTGTTGGTTGTTGTGTAGGGTGTTATGTTTCCTGTTGTGTCAGTGTTGGCTGTTCCTCTTGTACGGTTGTAGTGTTGGTTGTTGTGTAGGGTGTTATGTTTCTTGTGTCAGTGTTGGCTGTTCCTGTGTACGGTTGTAGTGTTGGTTGTTGTGTAGGGTGTTATGTTTCCCGTTGTGTCCGTGTTGGCTGGTTTTCCGCTGTTCTTGTTGTATAGTTGTAGTGTTGGTTGTTGTGTAGGGTGTTATGTTTCCTGTTGTGTCCGTGTTGGCTGTTCCTGTTGTATGGTTGTAGTGTTGGTTGTTGTGTAGGGTGTTATGTTTCTTGTTGTGTCAGTGTTGGCTGTTCCTGTTGTACGGTTGTAGTGTTGTTTGTTGTGTAGGGTGTTATGTTTCTTGTTGTGTCCGTGTTGGCTGGTTTTCCACTGTTCCTGTTGTACGGTTGTAGTGTTGGTTGTTGTGTAGGGTGTTATGTTTCCCGTTGTGTCCGTGTTGGCTGGTTTTCCGCTGTTCTTGTTGTATAGTTGTAGTGTTGGTTGTTGTGTAGGGTGTTACGTTTCCTGTTGTGTCAGTGTAGGCTGTTCCTGTTGTATGGTTGTAGTGTTGGGTATTGTGTAGTGTGTTATGTTTCTTGTTGTGTCAGTGTTGGCTGGTTTTCCGCTGTTCCTGTTGTACGGTTGTAGTGTTGGTTGTTGTGTAGGGTGTTATGTTTCCTGTTGTGTCCGTGTTGGCTGTTCCTGTTGTATGGTTGTAGTTTTGGTTGTTGTGTAGGGTGTTATGTTTCTTGTTGTGTCAGTGTTGGTTGGTTTTCAACTGTTCCTGTTGTACGGTTGTAGTGTTGGTTGTTGTGTAGGGTGTTATGTTTCCCGTTGTGTCCGTGTTGGCTGGTTTTCCGCTGTTCTTGTTGTATAGTTGTAGTGTTGGTTGTTGTGTAGGGTGTTACGTTTCCTGTTGTGTCAGTGTAGGCTGTTCCTGTTGTATGGTTGTAGTGTTGGGTATTGTGTAGTGTGTTATGTTTCCCGTTGTGTCCGTGTTGGCTGGTTTTCCGCTGTTCCTGTTGTATGGTTGTAGTGTTGGTTGTTGTGTAGGGTGTTATGTTTCTTGTGTCAGTGTTGGCTGTTCCTGTGTACGGTTGTAGTGTTGGGTGTTGTGTAGTGTGTTATTTTTCTTGTTGTGTCAGTGTTGGCTGTTCCTGTTGTATGGTTGTAGTGTTGGGTATTGTGTAGTGTGTTATTTTTCTTGTTGTGTCAGTGTTGGCTGTTCCTGTTGTATGGTTGTAGTGTTGGTTGTTGTGTAGGGTGTTATGTTTCTTGTTGTGTCAGTGTTGGCTGGTTTTCCGCTGTTCCTGTTGTATGGTTGTAGTGTTGGTTGTTGTGTAGGGTGTTATGTTTCTTGTGTCAGTGTTGGCTGTTCCTGTGTACGGTTGTAGTGTTGGGTGTTGTGTAGTGTGTTATTTTTCTTGTTGTGTCAGTGTTGGCTGTTCCTGTTGTATGGTTGTAGTGTTGGGTATTGTGTAGTGTGTTATTTTTCTTGTTGTGTCAGTGTTGGCTGTTCCTGTTGTATGGTTGTAGTGTTGGTTGTTGTGTAGGGTGTTATGTTTCTTGTTGTGTCAGTGTTGGCTGGTTTTCCGCTGTTCCTCTTGTATGGTTGTAGTGTTGGTTGTTGTGTAGGGTGTTATGTTTCCTGTTGTTGAAATCATCCCGTCACCGATGTCCCCTCCCCACCAGGATTTATGAGACTTCCTTTGGACGTACCTTCCTCCTCATGCTCCACAAGTCACGTTCAGGCGAAAGGTGTAGAAGACGGCAGAATTGTTCAGGGGGGACAGACCTGAGCCAGGTGCCGGGGGGCTTCTGGTAATCTGGCAGGGGCTGGGTGCAGCTTCTCTCCTCCACTTCTTGAGTCTCGGTGTAGTCTGGTATCAGGACTCTACTTTCTCTTTCGGTTTTGCAGTTTCCTCTGATGTGAGGTCTCGGTGCATTTTCTGGGTGTTTTGCAGCTCGGGGGTCCTGGGTTCAGATGTGATCAGAGGAACATCTGCATGGAGTTTGCATCTTCTCCCAGTGTTCATGGAAGAGTCTGCAGATTGTATCGCGGCGATTCCCCTACCTTGGTGACAATATCTGCAGGGTGTGAACACGTCTCTGCAGGGAGATCCACCATCAGACTTCATAGATCATCTCCTATAGTATTATCTGCATTATTCACCACTGGGCAAAAATAACGAGAAATAACTGAAAAAAAAACGAGACGAAGAGTGAGCTGCGGAGACGGCAGGCGAGAATCTCAGTTACATCTCACACCAGCAGGTGGCGCCAGCAGACAAGCGGAGATTTCCCGGCAGCAGTAGAACATCAAAAGTCACCCACTGATTACCTATTGTACTCCGATATATCGCCAACATATACTGCTGCGCTGTACAGACGTCATCATCACTGAGGCTCGTAATCTACATTCACTATCACATTGTCTTTGGAGTTTGGGAGTAAAACGGACAAAAGCCACAAACTCCTGAACCCAGGACCCCAGCGCTGCAAAGCCACAGAGCTAACCACTGAGCCCCCATATAGTGCTAACCACTGAGCCCCCATATAGTGCTAACCCCTGAGCCAGCATATAGTGCTAACCACTGAGCCACCATATAGTGCTAACCCCTGAGTCACCATATAGTGCTAACCACTGAGCCAGCATATAGTGCTAACCCCTGAGTCACCATATAGTGCTAACCCCTGAGCCACCATATAGTGCTAACCCCTGAGCCACCATATAGTGCTAACCACTGAGCCAGCATATAGTGCTAACCCCTGAGCCACCATATAGTGCTAACCCCTGAGTCACCATATAGTGCTAACCACTGAGCCAGCATATAGTGCTAACCGCTGAACCACCATACAGTATTAACCCCTGAGACAGCATATAGTGCTAACCCCTAAGCCACCATATAGTGCTAACCACTGAGCCAGCATATAGTGCTAACCACTGAGCCACCATATAGTGCTAACCCCTGAGCCACCATATAGTGCTAACCCCTAAGCCACCATATAGTGCTAACCACTGAGCCAGCATATAGTGCTAACCACTGAGCCAGCATATAGTGCTAACCACTGAGCCAGCATATAGTGCTAACCACTGAGCCACCATAGAGTGCTAATCACTGAGCCACCAAATAGTGTTAACCCCTGAGCCACCATATAGTGCTAACCCCTGAGGCACCAAATAGTGTTAACCCCTGAGCCACCATATAGTGCTAACCCCTGAGCCACCATATAGTGCTAACCCCTGAGCCACCATACAGTGCTAACCACTGAGCCAGCATATAGTGCTAACCCCTGAGCCACCATATAGTGCTAACCACTGAGCCACCATATAGTGCTAACCCCTGAGTCACGATACAGTGCTAACCCCTGAGCCACCATATAGTGCTAACCCCTGAGCCAGCATATAGTGCTAACCACTGAGCCACCATACAGTGCTAACCCCTGAGTCACCATATAGTGCTAACCACTGAGCCACCATATAGTGCTAACCACTGAGCCAGCATATAGTGCTAACCACTGAGCCACCATATAGTGCTAACCCCTGAGCCACCATATAGTGCTAACCACTGAGCCACCATATAGTACTAACCACTGAGCGACCATATAGCGCTAACCCCTGAGCCACCATACAGTGCTAACCACTGAGTCACCATATAGTGCTAACCACTGAGCCACCATATAGTGCTAACTGCTGAACCACCATACAGTATTAACCCCTGAGACAGCATATAGTGCTAACCACTGAGCCAGCATATAGTGCTAACCACTGAGCCAGCATATAGTGCTAAAACCTGAGCCACCATAGAGTGCTAATCACTGAGATAGCATATAGTGCTAACCCCTGAGCCACCAAATAGTGCTAACCCCTGAGCCACCAAATAGTGCTAACCCCTGAGCCACCATATAGTGCTAACCCCTGAGCCACCATATAGTGCTAACCCCTGAGCCACCATACAGTGCTAACCACTGAGCCAGCATATAGTGCTAACCCCTGAGACACCATATAGTGCTAACCACTGAGCCACCATATAGTGCTAACCCCTGAGTCATCATACAGTGCTAACCCCTGAGCCGCCATATAGTGCTAACCCCTGAGCCAGCATATAGTGCTAACCACTGAGCCACCATACAGTGCTAACCCCTGAGCCACCATATAGTGCTAACCACTGAGACACCATATAGTGCTAACCCCTGAGCCACCATATAGTGCTAATCCCTGAGCCACCATATAGTGCTAACCCCTGAGCCACCATACAGTGCTAACCCCTGAGCCACCATATAGTGCTAACCCCTGAGCCACCATACAGTGCTAACCCCTGAGCCAGCATATAGTGCTAACCCCTGAGCCACCATATAGTGCTAACCCCTGAGCCATCATACAGTGCTAACCCCTGAGCCACCATATAGTGCTAACCCCTGAGCCAGCATATAGTGCTAACCCCTGAGACACCATATAGTGCAAACCCCTGAGCCACCATATAGTGCTAACCACTGAGCCACCATATAGTGCTAACCCCTGAGACACCATATAGTGCTAACCCCTGAGCCAGCATATAGTGCTAACCCCTGAGCCAGCATATAGTGCAAACCCCTGAGCCACCATATAGTGCTAACCCCTGAGCCACCATATAGTGCAAACCCCTGAGCCACCATATAGTGCTAACCCCTGAGCCACCATATAGTGCTAACCCCTGAGCCACCATATAGTGCTAACCCCTGAGACACCATATAGTGCTAACCCCTGAGCCACCATATAGTGCTAACCCCTGAGCCACCATATAGTGCAAACCCCTGAGCCACCATATAGTGCTAACCCCTGAGCCACCATATAGTGCTAACCCCTGAGCCACCATATAGTGCTAACCCCTGAGCCACCATATAGTGCTAACCCCTGAGCCACCATATAGTGCTAACCCCTGAGCCACCATATAGTGCTAACCCCTGAGCCACCATATAGTTCTAACCCCTGAGCCACCATATAGTGCTAACCCCTGAGCCACCATATAGTGCTAACCCCTGAGCCACCATATAGTGCTAACCCCTGAGCCACCATATAGTGCTAACCCCTGAGCCACCAGACAGTGCTAACCCCTGAGCCACCATATAGTGCTAACCCCTGAGCCACCATATAGTGCTAACCCCTGAGCCACCATATAGTGCTAACCCCTGAGCCACCAGACAGTGCTAACCCCTGAGTCACCATATAGTGCTAACCCCTGAGCTACCATATAGTGCTAACCCCTGAGACAGCATATAGTGCTAACCCCTGAGCCACCATATAGTGCTAACCCCTGAGCCACCATATAGTGCTAACCCCTGAGCCACCAGACAGTGCTAACCCCTGAGCCACCATATAGTGCTAACCACTGAGCCAGCATATAGTGCTAACCCCTGAGCCACCATATAGTGCTAACCCCTGAGACAGCATATAGTGCTAACCCCTGAGCCACCAGACAGTGCTAACCCCTGAGCCACCATATAGTGCTAACCCCTGAGCTACCATATAGTGCTAACCCCTGAGACAGCATATAGTGCTAACCCCTGAGCCACCATATAGTGCTAACCCCTGAGCCACCATATAGTGCTAACCCCTGAGCCACCAGACAGTGCTAACCCCTGAGCCACCATATAGTGCTAACCACTGAGCTACCATACAGTGCTAACCCCTGAGCCACCATATAGTGCTAACCCCTGAGCCACCAGACAGTGCTAACCCCTGAGCCACCATACAGTGCTAACCCCTGAGCCACCATATAGTGCTAACCCCTGAGCCACCAGACAGTGCTAACCCCTGAGCCACCATACAGTGCTAACCCCTGAGCCACCATATAGTGCTAACCCCTGAGCCACCATATAGTGCTAACCCCTGAGCCACCATATAGTGCTAACCCCTGAGCCACCATATAGTGCTAACCCCTGAGTCACCATACAGTGCTAACCCCTGAGCCACCATATAGTGCTAACCCCTGAGCCACCATATAGTGCTAACCCCTGAGCCACCATATAGTGCTAACCCCTGAGCCACCATATAGTGCTAACCCCTGAGCCACCATATAGTGCTAACCCCTGAGCCACCATATAGTGCTAACCCCTGAGCCACCATACAGTGCTAACCCCTGAGCCACCATATAGTGCTAACCCCTGAGCCACCATATAGTGCTAACCCCTGAGCCACCATATAGTGCTAACCCCTGAGCCACCATATAGTGCTAACCCCTGAGTCACCATATAGTGCTAACCCCTGAGCCACCATACAGTGCTAACTCCTGAGCCACCATATAGAGCTAACCCCTGAGTCACCATACAGTGCTAACCCCTGAGCCACCATATAGCGCTAACCACTGAGCCACCATATAGTGCTAACCCCTGAGCCACCATACAGTGCTAACCCCTGAGCCACCATACAGTGCTAACCACTGAGCCACCATATAGTGCTAACCCCTGAGCCACCATATAGTGCTAACCCCTGAGCCACCATACAGTGCTAACCCCTGAGCCAGCATATAGTGCTAACCCCTGAGCCACCATATAGTGCTAACCCCTGAGCCACCATATAGCGCTAACCACTGAGCCACCATATAGTGCTAACCCCTGAGCCACCATATAGTGCTAACCCCTGAGCCACCATACAGTGCTAACCCCTGAGCCACCATACAGTGCTAACCCCTGAGCCACCATATAGTGCTAACCCCTGAGCCACCATATAGTGCTAACCCCTGAGCCACCATATAGAGCTAACCCCTGAGCCACCATACAGTGCTAACCCCTGAGCCACCATATAGCGCTAACCACTGAGCCACCATATAGTGCTAACCCCTGAGCCACCATACAGTGCTAACCCCTGAGCCACCATATAGTGCTAACCCCTGAGCAAGCATATAGTGCTAACCCCTGAGCCAGCATATAGTGCTAACCCCTGAGCCACCATATAGTGCTAACCCCTGAGCCACCATATAGTGCTAACCCCTGAGCCACCATATAGTGCTAACCCCTGAGCCAGCATATAGTGCTAACCCCTGAGCCAGCATATAGAGCTAACCCCTGAGCCACCATATAGTGCTAACCCCTGAGCCACCATATAGTGCTAACCCCTGAGCCACCATATAGTGCTAACCCCTGAGCCACCATATAGTGCTAACCCCTGAGCCAGCATATAGTGCTAACCCCTGAGCCACCATATAGTGCTAACCCCTGAGCCACCATATAGTGCTAACCCCTGAGCCACCATATAGTGCTAACCCCTGAGCCACCATATAGTGCTAACCCCTGAGCCACCATATAGTGCTAACCCCTGAGCCAGCATATAGTGCTAACCCCTGAGCCACCATATAGTGCTAACCCCTGAGCCACCATATAGTGCTAACCCCTGAGCCACCATATAGTGCTAACCCCTGAGTCACCATATAGTGCTAACCCCTGAGCCACCATATAGTGCTAACCCCTGAGCCACCATATAGTGCTAACCCCTGAGCCACCATATAGAGCTAACCCCTGAGCCAGCATATAGTGCTAACCCCTGAGTCACCATATAGCGCTAACCACTGAGCCACCATATAGCGCTAACCACTGAGCCACCATATAGTGCTAACCCCTGAGCCACCATACAGTGCTAACCCCTGAGCCACCATATAGTGCTAACCCCTGAGCCACCATATAGTGCTAACCCCTGAGCCACCATACAGTGCTAACCCCTGAGCCACCATATAGTGCTAACCCCTGAGCCACCATATAGTGCTAACCCCTGAGCCACCATATAGTGCTAACCCCTGAGCCACCATACAGTGCTAACCCCTGAGCCACCATATAGTGCTAACCCCTGAGCCACCATATAGTGCTAACCCCTGAGCCACCATATAGTGCTAACACCTGAGCCACCATACAGTGCTAACCCCTGAGCCACCATATAGTGCTAACCCCTGAGCCACCATATAGTGCTAACCCCTGAGCCACCATATAGTGCTAACCCCTGAGCCACCATACAGTGCTAACCCCTGAGCCACCATATAGCGCTAACCACTGAGCCACCATATAGTGCTAACCCCTGAGCCACCATACAGTGCTAACCCCTGAGCCACCATATAGTGCTAACCCCTGAGCCACCATATAGTGCTAACCCCTGAGCCACCATATAGTGCTAACCCCTGAGCCACCATACAGTGCTAACCCCTGAGCCACCATATAGCGCTAACCACTGAGCCACCATATAGTGCTAACCCCTGAGCCACCATACAGTGCTAACCCCTGAGCCACCATATAGTGCTAACCCCTGAGCAAGCATATAGTGCTAACCCCTGAGCCACCATATAGTGCTAACCCCTGAGCCACCATATAGTGCTAACCCCTGAGCCACCATACAGTGCTAACCCCTGAGCCACCATATAGCGCTAACCACTGAGCCACCATATAGTGCTAACCCCTGAGCCACCATACAGTGCTAACCCCTGAGCCACCATATAGTGCTAACCCCTGAGCAAGCATATAGTGCTAACCCCTGAGCCACCATATAGTGCTAACCCCTGAGCCACCATATAGTGCTAACCCCTGAGCCACCATACAGTGCTAACCCCTGAGCCAGCATATAGTGCTAACCCCTGAGCCACCATATAGTGCTAACCCCTGAGCCACCATACAGTGCTAACCCCTGAGCCAGCATATAGTGCTAACCCCTGAGCCACCATATAGTACTAACCCCTGAGCCACAATATAGTGCTAACCCCTGAGCCACCATATAGAGCTAACCCCTGAGTCACCATATAGTGCTAACCCCTGAGCCACCATATAGTGCTAACCCCTGAGCCACCATATAGTGCTAACCCCTGAGTCACCATATAGTGCTAACCCCTGAGCCACCATATAGTGCTAACCCCTGAGCCACCATATAGTGCTAACCCCTGAGCCACCATATAGAGCTAACCCCTGAGCCACCATATAGTGCTAACCCCTGAGTCACCATATAGTGCTAACCCCTGAGCCACCATATAGAGCTAACCCCTGAGCCACCATATAGTGCTAACCCCTGAGTCACCATACAGTGCTAACCCCTGAGCCAGCATATAGTGCTAACCACTGAGCCAGCATATAGTGCTAACCACTGAGCCAGCATATAGTGCTAAACTCTGAGCCACCATATAGTGCTAACCACTGAGCCACCATATAGTGCTAACCTCTGAGTCACCATATAGTGCTAACCCCTGAGCCACCATACAGTGCTAACCACTGAGCCAGCATATAGTGCTAACCCCTGAGCCACCATATAGTGCTAACCACTGAGCCACCATATAGTGCTAACCCCTGAGTCACGATACAGTGCTAACCCCTGAGCCAGCATATAGTGCTAACCCCTGAGCCACCATATAGTGCTAACCCCTGAGCCACCATACAGTGCTAATCCCTGAGCCACCATATAGTGCTAACCCCTGAGTCACCATATAGTGCTAATCACTGAGCCAGCATATACTGCTAACCCCTGAGCCACCATATAGTGCTAACCCCTGAGCCAGCATATAGTGCTAACCCCTGAGCCAGCATATAGTGCTAACCCCTGAGCCACCATATAGTGCTAACCCCTGAGTCACCATATAGTGCTAACCCCTGAGCCACCATATAGTGCTAACCCCTGAGCCAGCATATAGCGCTAACCCCTGAGCCACCATATAGTGCTAAACTCTGAGCCACCATATAGTGCTAACCACTGAGCCACCATATAGTGCTAACCTCTGAGTCACCATATAGTGCTAACCCCTGAGCCACCATATAGTGCTAACCCCTGAGCCACCATATAGTGCTAACCCCTGAGCCACCATATAGTGCTAACCTCTGACCCAGCATATAGTGCTAACCCCTGAGCCACCATATAGTGCTAACCCCTGAGCCACCATATAGTGCTAACCCCTGAGTCACCATATAGCGCTAACCCCTGAGCCACCATAGAGTGCTAACCCCTGAGACAGCATATAGCGCTAACCCCTGAGCCACCATATAGTGCCACCCCCTGAGACATTATATAGTGCTAACCCCTGAGCCACCATATAGCACTAACCCCTGAGCCAGCATATAGTGCTAACACCTGAACCAGCATATAGTGCTAACACCTGAGCCACCATATAGTGCAAACCACTGAGCCACCATATAGTACTAACCACTGAGCCACCATATAGTGCTAACCCCTGAGCCACCATATAGTGCTAACCCCTGAGCCACCATATAGTGCTAACCCCTGAGCCACCATATAGTACTAACCCCTGAGCCAGCATATAGTGCTAACCGCTGAGCCATTATATAGTGCTAACCCCTGAGCCACCATATAGAGCTAACCCCTGAGCCACCATATAGTGCTAACCACTGAGCCACCCTATAGTACTAACCACTGAGCCACCATATAGCGCTAACCCCTGAGCAACCATACAGTGCTAACCCCTGAGTCACCATATAGTGCTAACCACTGAGCCAGCATATAGTGCTAACCGCTGAACCACCATACAGTATTAACCCCTGAGACAGCATATAGTGCTAACCCCTAAGCCACCGTATAGTGCTAACCACTGAGCCAGCATATAGTGCTAACCACTGAGCCAGCATATAGTGCTAACCACTGAGCCAGCATATAGTGCTAAAACCTGAGCCACCATAGAGTGCTAATCACTGAGATAGCATATAGTGCTAACCCCTGAGCCACCAAATAGTGTTAACCCCTGAGCCACCATATAGTGCTAACCCCTGAGCCACCATACAGTGCTAACCACTAAGCCAGCATATAGTGCTAACCCCTGAGCCACCATATAGTGCTAACCACTGAGCCACCATATAGTGCTAACCCCTGAGCCACCATACAGTGCTAACCACTGAGCCAGCATATAGTGCTAACCCCTGAGCCAGCATATAGTGCTAACCCCTGAGCCACCATATAGTGCTAACCCCTGAGCCACCATATAGTGCTAACCCCTGAGCCACCATACAGTGCTAACCACTGAGCCAGCATATAGTGCTAACCCCTGAGCCACCATATAGTGCTAACCCCTGACCACCATATAGTGCTAACCCCTGAGCCAGCATATAGTGCTAACCACTGAGCCACCATACAGTGCTAACCCCTGAGTCACCATATAGTGCTAACCACTGAGCCACCATATAGTGCTAACCACTGAGCCAGCATATAGTGCTAACCACTGAGCCACCATATAGTGCTAACCCCTGAGCCACCATATAGTGCTAACCACTGAGCCACCATATAGTACTAACCACTGAGCGACCATATAGCGCTAACCCCTGAGCCACCATACAGTGCTAACCCCTGAGTCACCATATAGTGCTAACCACTGAGCCAGCATATAGTGCTAACCGCTGAACCACCATACAGTTTTAACCCCTGAGACAGCATATAGTGCTAACCACTGAGCCAGCATATAGTGCTAACCACTGAGCCAGCATATAGTGCTAAAACCTGAGCCACCATAGAGTGCTAATCACTGAGATAGCATATAGTGCTAACCCCTGAGCCACCAAATAGTGCAATCCCCTGAGCCACCATATAGTGCTAACCCCTGAGCCACCATACAGTGCTAACCACTGAGCCAGCATATAGTGCTAACCCCTGAGCCACCATATAGTGCTAACCCCTGAGCCAGCATATAGTGCTAACCACTGAGCCACCATACAGTGCTAACCCCTGAGTCACCATATAGTGCTAACCACTGAGCCACCATATAGTGCTAACCACTGAGCCAGCATATAGTGCTAACCCCTGAGCCACCATACAGTGCTAACCCCTGAGCCACTATATAGTGCTAACCCCTGAGTCCCCATATAGTGCTAACCCCTGAGTCCCCATACCGTGTTAACCCCTGAGCCACCATATAGTGCTAACCCCTGAGCCACCATATAGAGCTAACCACTGAGTCACCATACAGTGCTAACCCCTGAGCCACCATATAGTGCTAACCCCTGAGCCACCATATAGAGCTAACCCCTGAGCCACCATATAGTGCTAACCCCTGAGCCACCATACAGTGCTAACCCCTGAGCCACCATATAGTGCTAACCCCTGAGCCACCATATAGTGCTAACCCCTGAACCACCAAATAGTGCTAACCCCTGAGCCAGCATATAGTGCTAACCCCTGAGCCACCATATAGTGCTAACCCCTGAGCCACCATATAGTGCTAACCCCTGAACCACCAAATAGTGCTAAACCCTGAGTCACCATATAGTGCTAACCCCTGAGCCACCATATAGTGCTAACCCCTGAACCACCATATAGTGCTAACCCCTGAGCCACCATATAGTGCTAACCCCTGAGCCACCATATAGTGCTAACCCCTGAGCCACCATATAGTGCTAACCCCTGAGCCACCATATAGTGCTAACCCCTGAGCCACCATATAGTGCTAACCCCTGAACCACCATATAGTGCTAACCCATGAACCACCATATAGTGCTAACCCCTGAGCCAGCATATAGTGCTAACCCCTGAGCCAGCATATAGTGCTAACCCCTGAGCCAGCATATAGTGCTAACCCCTGAGCCACCATATAGTGCTAACCCCTGAGCCACCATATAGTGCTAACCCCTGAGCCACCATATAGTGCTAACCCCTGAGCCACCATATAGTGCAAACCCCTGAGCCAGCATATAGTGCTAACCCCTGAGCCACCATATAGCGCTAACCACTGAGCCACCATATAGTGCTAACCCCTGAGCCACCATATAGTGCTAACCACTGAGCCACCATATAGAGCTAACCCCTGAGCCACCATATAGAGCTAACCCCTGAGCCACCATATAGAGCTAACCCCTGAGCCACCATATAGAGCTAACCCCTGAGCCACCATATAGTGCTAACCCCTGAGCCACCATATAGTGCTAACCCCTGAGCCACCATATAGTGCTAACCCCTGAGCCACCATATAGTGCTAACCCCTGAGCCACCATATAGTGCTAACCCCTGAGCCACCATATAGTGCAAACCCCTGAGCCACCATATAGTGCTAACCCCTGAGCCACCATATAGTGCTAACCCCTAAGCCACCATATAGTGATAACCCCTGAGCCACCATATAGTGCAAACCCCTGAGCCACCATACAGTGCTAACCCCTAAGCCACCATATAGTGATAACCCCTGAGCCACCATATAGTGCTAACCCCTGAGCCACCATATAGTGCAAACCCCTGAGCCACCATATAGTGCTAACCCCTGAGCCACCATATAGTGCTAACCCCTAAGCCACCATATAGTGATAACCCCTGATCCACCATATAGTGCTAACCCCTGAGCCACCATATAGTGCTAACCCCTAAGCCACCATATAGTGCTAACCCCTAAGCCACCATATAGTGATAACCCCTGAGCCACCATATAGAGCTAACCCCTGAGCCACCATATAGAGCTAACCCCTGAGCCACCATATAGAGCTAACCCCTGTGCCAGCATATAGTGCTAACCCCTGAGCCACCATATAGTGCAAACCCCTGAGCCACCATATAGAGCTAACCCCTGTGCCAGCATATAGTGCTAACCCCTGAGCCACCATATAGAGCTAACCCCTGAGTCACCATACAGTGCTAACTCCTGAGCCACCATATAGAGCTAACCCCTGAGTCACCATACAGTGCTAACCCCTGAGCCACCATATAGCGCTAACCCCTGAGCCACCATATAGTGCTAACCCCTGAGCCACCATATAGTGCTAACCAATGAGCCACCATATAGTGCTAACCGCTGAGCCACCATATAGTGCTAACCCCTGAGCCTCCATATAGTGCTAACCGCTGAGCCACCATATAGTGCTAACCCCTGAGCCACCATACAGTGCTAACCCCTGAGCCACCATACAGTGCTAACCCCTGAGCCAGCATATAGAGCTAACCCCTGAGCCACCATACAGTGCTAACCCCTGAGCCACCATATAGTGCTAACCCCTGAGCCACCATAGAGTGCTAACCCCTGAGCCTCCATATAGTGCTAACCCCTGAGCCACCATATAGTGCTAACCCCTGAGCCACCATAGAGTGCTAACCCCTGAGCCACCATATAGTGCTAACCCCTGAGCCACCATACAGTGCTAACCACTGAGCCAGCATATAGTGCTAACCCCTGAGCCACCATATAGTGCTAACCACTGAGCCACCATATAGTGCTAACCCCTGAGCCACCATACAGTGCTAACCACTGAGCCAGCATATAGTGCTAACCCCTGAGCCAGCATATAGTGCTAACCCCTGAGCCACCATATAGTGCTAACCCCTGAGCCACCATATAGTGCTAACCCCTGAGCCACCATACAGTGCTAACCACTGAGCCAGCATATAGTGCTAACCCCTGAGCCACCATATAGTGCTAAACCCTGAGCCACCATATAGTGCTAACCCCTGAGCCAGCATATAGTGCTAACCACTGAGCCACCATACAGTGCTAACCCCTGAGTCACCATATAGTGCTAACCACTGAGCCACCATATAGTGCTAACCACTGAGCCAGCATATAGTGCTAACCACTGAGCCACCATATAGTGCTAACCCCTGAGCCACCATATAGTGCTAACCACTGAGCCACCATATAGTACTAACCACTGAGCGACCATATAGCGCTAACCCCTGAGCCACCATACAGTGCTAACCCCTGAGTCACCATATAGTGCTAACCACTGAGCCAGCATATAGTGCTAACCGCTGAACCACCATACAGTATTAACCCCTGAGACAGCATATAGTGCTAACCACTGAGCCAGCATATAGTGCTAACCACTGAGACAGCATATAGTGCTAAAACCTGAGCCACCATAGAGTGCTAATCACTGAGATAGCATATAGTGCTAACCCCTGAGCCACCAAATAGTGCAAACTCCTGAGCCACCATATAGTGCTAACCCCGAAGCCACCATACAGTGCTAACCACTGAGCCAGCATATAGTGCTAACCCCTGAGCCACCATATAGTGCTAACCCCTCAGCCAGCATATAGTGCTAACCACTGAGCCACCATACAGTGCTAACCCCTGAGTCACCATATAGTGCTAACCACTGAGCCACCATATAGTGCTAACCACTGAGCCAGCATATAGTGCTAACCCCTGAGCCACCATACAGTGCTAACCCCTGAGCCAGCATATAGTGCTAACCCCTGAGCCACCATATAGTGCTAACCCCTGAGTCACCATACCGTGTTAACCCCTGAGCCACCATATAGTGCTAACCCCTGAGCCACCATATAGTGCTAACCCCTGAGTCCCCATACCGTGTTAACCCCTGAGCCACCATATAGTGCTAACCCCTGAGTCCCCATACCGTGTTAACCCCTGAGCCACCATATAGTGCTAACCCCTGAGCCACCATATAGAGCTAACCCCTGAGCCAGCATATAGTGCTAACCCCTGAGCCACCATATAGTGCTAACCACTGAGCCACCATATAGTGCTAACCCCTGAGCCACCATATAGTGCTAACCACTGACACACCATATAGTGCTAACCCCTGAGCCACCATATAGAGCTAACCCCTGAGCCAGCATATAGTGCTAACCCCTGAGCCAGCATATAGTGCTAACCCCTGAGCCACCATATAGTGCTAACCACTGAGCCACCATATAGTGCTAACCCCTGAGCCACCATACAGTGCTAACCCCTGAGCCACCATATAGTGCTAACCCCTGAGCCACCATATAGTGCTAACCCCTGAGCCACCATATAGTGCAAACCCCTGAGCCACCATATAGAGCTAACCCCTGAGCCACCATATAGTGCTAACCCCTGAGCCACCATATAGTGCTAACCCCTGAGCCACCATATAGTGCTAACCACTGAGCCACCATATAGTGCTAACCCCTGAGCCACCATATAGTGCTAACCACTGACACACCATATAGTGCTAACCCCTGAGCCACCATATAGAGCTAACCCCTGAGCCAGCATATAGTGCTAACCCCTGAGCCAGCATATAGTGCTAACCCCTGAGCCACCATATAGTGCTAACCACTGAGCCACCATATAGTGCTAACCCCTGAGCCACCATATAGTGCTAACCCCTGAACCACCATATAGTGCTAAACCCTGAGCCACCATATAGTGCTAACCCCTGAGCCACCATATAGTGCTAACCCCTGAACCACCATATAGTGCTAACCCCTGAGTCACCATATAGTGCTAACCCCTGAGCCACCATATAGTGCTAACCCCTGAGCCACCATATAGTGCTAACCCCTGAGCCACCATATAGTGCTAACCCCTGAGCCAGCATATAGTGCTAACCCCTGAGCCACCATATAGTGCTAACACCTGAGCCAGCATATAGTGCTAACCCCTGAGCCAGCTTATAGTTCTAACCACTGAGCCAGCATATAGTGCTAACCCTAAGTCACCATATAGTGCTAATCCCTGAGCCACCATATAGTGCTAACCCCTGAGCCACCATATAGTGCTAACCCCTGAACCACCATATAGTGCTAACCCATGAACCACCATATAGTGCTAACCCCTGAGCCAGCATATAGTGCTAACCCCTGAGCCACCATATAGTGCTAACCCCTGAGCCAGCATATAGTGCAAACCCCTGAGCCACCATATAGTGCTAACCCCTGAGCCACCATATAGTGCTATCCCCTGAGCCACCATATAGTGCTAACCCCTGAGTCACCATACAGTGCTAACCCCTGAACCACCATATAGTGCTAACCCATGAACCACCATATAGTGCTAACCCATGAACCACCATATAGTGCTAACCCCTGAGCCAGCATATAGTGCTTACCCCTGAGCCAGCATATAGTGCTAACCCCTGAGCCACCATATAGTGCTAACCCCTGAGCCAGCATATAGTGCAAACCCCTGAGCCACCATATAGTGCTAACCCCTGAGCCACCATATAGTGCTAACCCCTGAGCCACCATATAGTGCAAACCCCTGAGCCAGCATATAGTGCTAACCACTGAACCACCATATAGTGCTAACCCCTGAGTCACCATACAGTGCTAACCCCTGAGCCACCATATAGCGCTAACCACTGAGCCACCATATAGTGCTAACCCCTGAGCCACCATATAGTGCTAACCCCTGAGCCACCATATAGTGCTAACCCCTGAGCCACCATATAGTGCTAACCCCTGAGTCACCATACAGTGCTAACCCCTGAGCCACCATATAGCGCTAACCACTGAGCCACCATATAGTGCTAACCCCTGAGCCAGCATATAGTGCTAACCCCTGAGCCACCATATAGTGCTAACCCCTGAGCCACCATATAGTGCTAACCCCTGAGCCAGGATATAGAGCTAACCCCTGAGCCACCATATAGTGCTAACCCCTGAGCCACCATATAGAGCTAACCCCTGAGCCAGCATATAGCGCTAACCCCTGAGCCACCATATAGTACTCACCTCTGAGCCACCATATAGTGCTAACCCCTGAGCCACCATATAGTGCTAACCCCTGAGCCACCATATAGTACTAACCTCTGAGCCACCATATAGTGCTAACCCCTGAGCCACCATATAGTGCTAACCCCTGAGCCACCATATAGCGCTAACCACTGAGCCACCATATAGCGCTGACCCCTGAGCCACCATACAGTGCTAACCCCTGAGCCAGCATATAGTGCTAACCCCTGAGCCACAATATAGTGCTAATCCCTGAGCCACCATATAGTGCTAACCCCTGAGCCACCATATAGTGCTAACCCCTGAGCCAGCATATAGTGCTAACCCCTGAGCCACCATATAGTGCTAACCCCTGAGCCACCATAGAGTGCTAACCCCAGAGCCACCATATAGTGCTAACCACTGAGCCACCATATAGTGCTAACCCCTGAGCCAGCATATAGTGCTAACCCCTGAGCCACCATATAGTGCTAACCCCTGAGCCACTATAGAGTGCTAACCCCTAAGCCACCATATAGTGCTAACCACTGAGCCACCATATAGTGCTAACCCCTGAGCCACCATATAGAGCTAACCCCTGAGCCACCATATAGTGCTAACCCCTGAGCCACCATAGAGTGCTAACCCCTGAGCCACCATAGAGTGCTAACCCCTGAGCCACCATATAGTGCTAACCCCTGAGCCACCATATAGTGCTAACCCCTGAGCCACCATATAGTGCTAACCCCTGAACCAGCATATAGTGCTAACCCCTGAGCCACCATATAGTGCTAACCCCTGAGCCACCATATAGTGCTAACCCCTGAGCCACCATACAGTGCTAACCCCTGAGCCACCATATAGTGCTAACCCCTGAGCCAGCATATAGTGCTAACCCCTGAGCCAGCATATAGTGCTAACCCCTGAGCCACCATATAGTGCTAACCCCAGAGCCACCATATAGTGCTAACCCCTAAGCCACCATATAGTGCTAACCACTGAGCCACCATATAGTGCTAACCCCTGAGCCACCATATAGAGCTAACCCCTGAGCCACCATATAGTGCTAACCCCTGAGCCACCATAGAGTGCTAACCCCTGAGCCACCATAGAGTGCTAACCCCTGAGCCACCATATAGTGCTAACCCCTGAGCCACCATATAGTGCTAACCCCTGAGCCACCATATAGTGCTAACCCCTGAACCAGCATATAGTGCTAACCCCTGAGCCACCATATAGTGCTAACCCCTGAGCCACCATATAGTGCTAACCCCTGAGCCACCATATAGTGCTAACCCCTGAGCCACCATATAGTGCTAACCCCTGAACCAGCATATAGTGCTAACCCCTGAGCCACCATATAGTGCTAACCCCTGAGCCACCATATAGTGCTAACCCCTGAGCCACCATATAGTGCTAACCCCTGAGCCACCATATAGTGCTAACCCCTGAACCAGCATATAGTGCTAACCCCTGAGCCAGCATATAGTGCTAACCCCTGAGCCAGCATATAGTGCTAACCCCTGAACCAGCATATAGTGCTAACCCCTGAGCCAGCATATAGTGCTAACCCCTGAGCCAGCATATAGTGCTAACCCCTGAGCCACCATATAGTGCTAACCCCTGAGCCACCATATAGTGCTAACCCCTGAGCCACCATATAGTGCTAACCCCTGAGCCACCATATAGTGCTAACCCCTGAGCCACCATATAGTGCTAACCCCTGAGCCACCATATAGTGCTAACCCCTGAGCCACCATATAGTGCTAACCACTGAGCCACCATATAGTGCTAACCCCTGAGCCTCCATATAGTGCTAACCCCTGAGCCACCATACAGTGCTAACCCCTGAGCCACCATACAGTGCTAACCCCTGAGCCACCATATAGTGTTAACCCCTGAGTCACCATATAGTGCTAACCCCTGAGCCATCATATAGAGCTAACCCCTGAGCCAGCATATAGTGCTAACCCCTGAGCCACCATATAGAGCTAACCCCTGAGCCACCATATAGTGCTAACCCCTGAGTCACCATATAGTGATAACCCCTGAGCCACCATATAGTGCTAACCCCTGAGCCACCATATAGTGCTAACCCCTGAGCCACCATATAGTGCTAACCCCTGAGTCACCATATAGTGCTAACCCCTGAGCCACCATACAGTGCTAACCCCTGAGCCTCCATATAGTGCTAACCCCTGAGCCACCATACAGTGCTAACCCCTGAGCCACCATACAGTGCTAACCCCTGAGCCACCATATAGTGTTAACCCCTGAGTCACCATATAGTGCTAACCCCTGAGCCATCATATAGAGCTAACCCCTGAGCCAGCATATAGTGCTAACCCCTGAGCCACCATATAGAGCTAACCCCTGAGCCACCATATAGTGCTAACCCCTGAGTCACCATATAGTGATAACCCCTGAGCCACCATATAGTGCTAACCCCTGAGCCACCATATAGTGCTAACCCCTGAGTCACCATATAGTGCTAACCCCTGAGTCACCATATAGTGCTAACCCCTGAGCCACCATATAGTTCTAACCCCTGAGCCAGCATATAGTGCTAACCCCTGAGCCACCATATAGTGCTAACCCCTGAGCCACCATAGAGTGCTAACCCCTGAGCCACCATATAGTTCTAACCCCTGAGCCAGCATATAGTGCTAACCCCTGAGCCACCATAGAGTGCTAACCCCTGAGCCACCATATAGTTCTAACCCCTGAACCACCATATAGTGCTAACCCCTGAGCCACCATAGAGTGCTAACCCCTGAGCCACCATATAGTGCTAACCACTGAGCCACCATATAGTGCTAACCCCTGAGCCACCATAGAGTGCTAACCCCTGAGCCACCATATAGTTCTAACCCCTGAGCCAGCATATAGTGCTAACCCCTGAGCCACCATATAGTGCTAACCCCTGAGCCACCATATAGTGCTAACCCCTGAGCCACCATAGAGTGCTAACCCCTGAGCCACCATATAGTTCTAACCCCTGAACCACCATATAGTGCTAACCCCTGAGCCACCATAGAGTGCTAACCCCTGAGCCACCATATAGTGCTAACCCCTGAGCCTCCATATAGTGCTAACCCCTGAGCCACCATATAGTGCTAACCCCTGAGCCTCCATATAGTGCTAACCCCTGAGCCACCATATAGTGCTAACCCCTGAGCCACCATATAGTGCTAACCCCTGAGCCACCATAGAGTGCTAACCCCTGAGCCACCATATAGTGCTAATCCCTGAGCCTCCATATAGTGCTAACCCCTGAGCCACCATATAGTGCTAACCCCTGAGCCACCATATAGTGCTAACCCCTGAGCCACCATATAGTGCTAACCCCTGAGCCACCATATAGTGCTAATCCCTGAGCCTCCATATAGTGCTAACCCCTGAGCCACCATATAGTGCTAATCCCTGAGCCACCATATAGAGCTAACCCCTGAGCCACCATATAGTGCTAACCCCTGAGCCACCATATAGTGCTAACCCCTGAGTCACCATATAGTGATAACCACTGAGCCACCATATAGTGCTAACCCCTGAGCCTCCATATAGTGCTAACCCCTGAGCCACCATATAGTGCTAACCCCTGAGCCACCATACAGTGCTAACCCCTGAGCCAGCATATAGTGCTAACCCCTGAGCCAGCATATAGTGATAACCCCTGAGCCACCATATAGTGGTAACCACTGAGCCACCATATAGAGCTAACCCCTGAGCCAGCATATAGTGCTAACCCCTGAGCCACCATATAGTGCTAACCCCTGAGTCACCATATAGTGATAACCACTGAGCCACCATATAGTGCTAACCCCTGAGCCAGCATATAGTGCTAACCCCTGAGCCACCATATAGTGCTAACCCCTGAGCCACCATATAGTGCTAACCCCTGAGTCACCATATAGTGATAACCACTGAGCCACCATATAGTGCTAACCCCTGAGCCAGCATATAGTGCTAACCCCTGAGCCACCATATAGTGCTAACCCCTGAGCCAGCATATAATGCTAACCCCTGAGCCTCCATATAGTGCTAACCCCTGAGCCACCATATAGTGCTAACCCCTGAACCAGCATATAGTGCTAACCCCTGAGCCAGCATATAGTGCTAACCCCTGAGCCACCATATAGTGCTAACCCCTGAGCCACCATATAGTGCTAACCCCTTTGCCACCATATAGTGCTAACCCCTGAGCCACCATATAGTGCTAACCACTGAACCAGCATATAGTGCTAACCCCTGAGCCACCATACAGTGCTAACCCCTGAGCCACCATATAGTGCTAACCCCTGAACCAGCATATAGTGCTAACCCCTGAGCCAGCATATAGTGCTAACCCCTGAGCCACCATATAGTGCTAACCCCTGAGCCACCATATAGTGTTAACCCCTGAGCCACCATATAGTGCTAACCCCTGAGCCACCATATAGTGCTAACCACTGAACCAGCATATAGTGCTAACCCCTGAGCCACCATATAGTGCTAACCCCTGAGCCACCATATAGTGCTAACCCCTGAGCCACCATATAGTGCTAACCCCTGAGCCAGCATATAGTGCTAACCCCTGATCCACCATATAGTGCTAACCCCTGAGCCACCATATAGTGCTAACCCCTGAGCCACCATATAGTGCTAACCCCTGAGCCAGCATATAGTGCTAACCCCTGAGCCACCATATAGTGCTAACCACTGAACCAGCATATAGTGCTAACCCCTGAGCCACCATATAGTGCTAACCCCTGAGCCAGCATATAGTGCTAACCCCTGAGCCACAATACAGTGCTAATCACTGAACCACCATATAGTGCTAATCACTGTGCCAGCATATAGTGCTAACCCCTGAACCACCATATAGTTCTAATCACTGAGCCAGCATATAGTGCTAACCCCTGAGCCTCCATATAGAGCTAACCCCTGAGCCTCCATACAGTGCTAACCCCTGAGCCACCATATAGTGCTAACCCCTGAGCCACCATATACTGCTAACCCCTGAGCCACCATATAGTGCTAACCCCTGAGCCACCATATAGTGCTAACCCCTGAGCCAGCATATAGTGCTAACCCCTGAACCACCATACAGTGCTAACACCTGAGCCACCATACAGTGCTAATCACTGAACCACCATATAGTGCTAATCACTGAGCCAGCATATAGTGCTAACCCCTGAGCCACCATATAGTGCTAACCCCTGAGCCACCATATAGTGCTAATCCCTGAGCCACCATATAGTGCTAGTCCCTGAGCCACCATATAGTGCTAACCCCTGAGCCACCATATAGTGCTAACCCCTGAGCCACCATATAGTGCTAACCCCTGAGCCACCATATAGTGCTAACCCCTGAGCCACCATATAGTGCTAACCCCTGAACCACCATACAGTGCTAACCCCTGAGCCACCATACAGTGCTAACCCCTGAGCCAACATATAGTGCTAACCCCTGAACCAGCATATAGTGCTAATCACTGAGCCAGCATATAGTGCTAACCCCTGAGCCACCATATAGTGCTAATCCCTGAGCCACCATATAGTGCTAACCCCTGAACCAGCATATAGTGCTAACCCCTGAGTCACCATAGAGTGCTAACCCCTGAGCCACCATATAGTGCTAACCCCTGAGCCACCATATAGTGCTAACCCCTGAGCCACCATATAGTGCTAACCCCTGAGCCACCATATAGAGCTAACCCCTGAGCCACCATATAGTGCTAACCCCTGAGCCACCCTATAGTGCTAACCCCTGAGCCACCATATAGTGATAACCACTGAGCCAGCATATAGTGCTAACCCCTGAGCCAGCATATAGTGCTAACCCCTGATCCTCCATATAGTGCTAACTCCTGAGCCACCATATAGTGCTAACCCCTGAACCAGCATATAGTGCTAACCCCTGAGCCACCATAGAGTGCTAACCCCTGAGCCACCATAGAGTGCTAACCCCTGAGCCAGCATATAGTGCTAACCACTGAGCCACCATATAGTGCTAACCCCTGAGCCAGCATATAGTGCTAACCCCTGAGCCACCATATAGTGCTAACCCCTGAGCCACCATATAGTGCTAACCCCTGAACCAGCATATAGTGCTAACCCCTGAACCAGCATATAGTGCTAACCCCTGAGCCAGCATATTGTGCTAACCCCTGAGCCACCATATAGAGCTAACCCCTGAACCAGCATATAGTGCTAACCACTGAGCCACCATATAGTGCTAACCCCTGAGCCACCATATAGTGCTAACCCCTGAGCCACCATATAGTGCTAACCCCTGAGCCACCATATAGTGCTAACCCCTGAACCAGCATATAGTGCTAACCCCTGAGCCACCATATAGTGCTAACCACTGAGCCACCATATAGTGCTAACCCCTGAGTCACCATATAGTGCTAACCCCTGAGCCACCATACAGTGCTAACCCCTGAGCCACCATATAGTGCTAACCCCTGAGCCACCATATAGTGCTAACCCCTGAACCACCATATAGTGCTAATCCCTGAGTCACCATACAGTGCTAACCCCTGAGCCACCATATAGTGCTAACCCCTGAGCCAGCATATAGTGCTAACCCCTGAGCCACCATATAGTGCTAACCCCTGAGCCACCATATAGTGCTAACCCCTGAACCAGCATATAGTGCTAACCCCTGAGCCAGCATATAGTGCTAACCCCTGAGCCACCATATAGTGCTAATCCCTGAGTCACCATACAGTGCTAACCCCTGAGCCACCATACAGTGCTAACCCCTGAGCCAGCATATAGTGCTAACCCCTGAGCCACCATATAGTGCTAACCCCTGAGCCACCATATAGTGCTAACCCCTGAACCAGCATATAGTGCTAACCCCTGAGCCAGCATATAGTGCTAACCCCTGAGCCACCATATAGTGCTAACCCCTGAACCACCATACAGTGCTAACCCCTGAGCCACCATACAGTGCTAATCACTGAACCACCATATAGTGCTAATCACTGAGCCAGCATATAGTGCTAACCCCTGAGCCACCATATAGTGCTAACCCCTGAACCACCATATAGTGCTAATCACTGAGCCAGCATATAGTGCTAACCCCTGAACCACCATATAGTGCTAACCCCTGAGCCACCATATAGTGCTAACCCCTGAGCCACCATACAGTGCTAACCCCTGAGCCACCATATAGTGCTAACCCCTGAGCCACCATATAGTGCTAACCCCTGAGCCAGCATATAGTGCTAACCCCTGAGCCACCATATAGTGCTAACCCCTGAACCACCATATAGTGCTAACCCCTGAGCCACCATATAGTGCTAACCCCTGAGCCACCATACAGTGCTAACCCCTGAGCCACCATATAGTGCTAACCCCTGAGCCACCATATAGTGCTAATCACTGAGCCAGCATATAGTGCTAACCCCTGAGCCACCATATAGTGCTAACCCCTGAACCACCATATAGTGCTAATCACTGAGCCAGCATATAGTGCTAACCCCTGAACCACCATATAGTGCTAACCCCTGAGCCAGCATATAGTGCTAACCCCTGAGCCACCATACAGTGCTAACCCCTGAGCCACCATATAGTGCTAACCCCTGAGCCAGCATATAGTGCTAACCCCTGAGCCACAATACAGTGCTAATCACTGAACCACCATATAGTGCTAATCACTGTGCCAGCATATAGTGCTAACCCCTGAGCCACCATATAGTGCTAACCCCTGAACCACCATATAGTTCTAATCACTGAGCCAGCATATAGTGCTAACCCCTGAGCCTCCATATAGAGCTAACCCCTGAGCCTCCATACAGTGCTAACCCCTGAGCCACCATATAGTGCTAACCCATGAGCCACCATATACTGCTAACCCCTGAGCCACCATATAGTGCTAACCCCTGAGCCACCATATAGTGCTAACCCCTGAGCCACCATATAGTGCTAACCCCTGAGCCAGCATATAGTGCTAATCACTGAACCACCATATAGTGCTAATCACTGAGCCAGCATATAGTGCTAACCCCTGAGCCACCATACAGTGCTAATCACTGAACCACCATATAGTGCTAATCACTGAGCCAGCATATAGTGCTAACCCCTGAGCCACCATATAGTGCTAACCCCTGAGCCACCATATAGTGCTAATCCCTGAGCCAGCATATAGTGCTAACCCCTGAGCCAGCATATAGTGCTAACCCCTGAGCCACCATATAGTGCTAACCCCTGAGCCACCATATAGTGCTAACCCCTGAGCCACCATATAGTGCTAACCCCTGAGCCACCATATAGTGCTAACCCCTGAACCACCATACAGTGCTAACCCCTGAGCCACCATACAGTGCTAATCACTGAACCACCATATAGTGCTAATCACTGAGCCAGCATATAGTGCTAACCCCTGAGCCACCATATAGTGCTAATCCCTGAGCCACCATATAGTGCTAACCCCTGAACCAGCATATAGTGCTAACCCCTGAGTCACCATAGAGTGCTAACCCCTGAGCCACCATATAGTGCTAACCCCTGAGCCAGCATATAGTGCTAACCACTGAGCCACCATATAGTGCTAACCCCTGAGCCAGCATATAGTGCTAACCACTGAGCTAGCATATAGTGCTAACCCCTGAGCCACCATATAGTGCTAACCCCTGAGCCACCATATAGTGCTAACCCCTGAACCAGCATATAGTGCTAACCCCTGAGCCAGCATATAGTGCTAACCCCTGAGCCACCATATAGAGCTAACCCCTGAACCAGCATATAGTGTTAACCACTGAGCCACCATATAGTGCTAACCCCTGAGCCACCATATAGTGCTAACCCCTGAGCCACCATATAGTGCTAACCCCTGAGCCACCATATAGTGCTAACCCCTGAACCAGCATATAGTGCTAACCCCTGAGCCACCATATAGTGCTAACCACTGAGCCACCATATAGTGCTAACCCCTGAGTCACCATATAGTGCTAACCCCTGAGCCACCATATAGTGCTAACCCCTGAGCCACCATATAGTGCTAACCCCTGAGTCACCATATAGTGCTAACCCCTGAACCAGCATATAGTGCTAACCCCTGAGCCACCATATAGTGCTAACCCCTGAGCCACCATATAGTGCTAACCCCTGAACCACCATATAGTGCTAATCCCTGAGTCACCATACAGTGCTAACCCCTGAGCCACCATATAGTGCTAACCCCTGAGCCAGCATATAGTGCTAACCCCTGAGCCAGCATATAGTGCTAACCCCTGAGCCACCATATAGTGCTAACCCCTGAACCAGCATATAGTGCTAACCCCTGAGCCACCATATAGTGCTAACCCCTGAGCCAGCATATAGTGCTAACCCCTGAGCCACCATATAGTGCTAACCCCTGAACCACCATACAGTGCTAACCCCTGAGCCACCATACAGTGCTAATCACTGAACCACCATATAGTGCTAATCACTGAGCCAGCATATAGTGCTAACCCCTGAGCCACCATATAGTGCTAACCCCTGAACCACCATATAGTGCTAATCACTGAGCCACCATATAGTGCTAACCCCTGAGCCAGCATATAGTGCTAACCCCTGAACCACCATATAGTGCAAACCCCTGAACCAGCATATACTGCTAACCCCTGAGTCACCATAGAGTGCTAACCCCTGAGCCACCATATAGTGCTAACCCCTGAACCAGCATATAGTGCTAACCCCTGAGTCACCATAGAGTGCTAACCCCTGAGCCACCATATAGTGCTAACCCCTGAACCAGCATATAGTGCTAACCCCTGAGCCACCATATAGTGCTAACCCCTGAGCCACCATATAGTGCTAACCCCTGAGCCACCATATAGTGCTAACCCCTGAACCAGCATATAGTGCTAACCCCTGAACCAGCATATAGTGCTAACCCCTGAGTCACCATAGAGTGCTAACCCCTGAGCCACCATATAGTGCTAACCCCTGAACCAGCATATAGTGCTAACCCCTGAGCCACCATATAGTGCTAACCCCTGAACCACCATATAGTGCTAACCCCTGAGCCACCATATAGTGCTAACCCCTGAGCCACCATATAGTGCTAACCCCTGAGTCACCATATAGTGCTAACCCCTGAACCAGCATATAGTGCTAACCCCTGAGCCACCATATAGTGCTAACCCTTGAGCCACCATATAGTGCTAACCCCTGAGCCACCATATAGTGCTAACCCCTGAGCCACCATATAGTGCTAACCCCTGAGCCACCATATAGTGCTAACCCCTGAGCCACCATATAGTGCTAACCCCTGAACCAGCATATAGTGCTAACCCCTGAGCCACCATATAGTGCTAACCCCTGAGCCACCATATAGTGCTAACCCCTGAGCCACCATATAGTGCTAAACCCTGAGCCACCATATAGTGCTAACCCCTGAGCCACCATATAGTGCTAACCCCTGAGCCACCATATAGTGCTAACCCCTGAGCCAGCATATAGTGCTAACCCCTGAGCCAGCATATAGTGCTAACCCCTGAGCCACCATATAGTGCTAACCACTGAGCCACCATATAGTGCTAACCCCTGAGCCAGCATATAGTGCTAATCCCTGAGCCACCATATAGTGCTAACCCCTGAGCCAGCATATAGTGCTAACCCCTGAGCCAGCATATAGTGCTAACCCCTGAGCCAGCATATAGTGCTAACCCCTGAGCCAGCATATACTGCTAACCCCTGAGCCAGCATATAGTGCTAACCCCTGAGCAAGCATATAGTGCTAACCCCTGAGCCACCATATAGTGCTAACCACTGAGCCACCATATAGTGCTAACCCTTGAGCCACCATATAGTGCTAACCCCTGAGCCACCATATAGTGCTAACCTCTGAGCCACCATATAGTGCTAACCCCTGAGCCACCATAGAGTGCTAACCCCTGAGCCACCATATAGTGCTAACCCCTGAGCCACCATATCGTGCTAACCCCTGAGCCACCATATAGTGCTAACCCCTGAGCCACCATATAGTGCTAACCCCTGAGCCACCATATAGTGCTAACCCCTGAGCCAGCATATAGTGCTAACCCCTGAGCCACCATATAGTGCTAACCCCTAAGACAGCATATAGTGCTAACCCCTGAGCCACAATATAGTGCTAACCCCTGAGCCAGCATATACTGCTAACCCCTGAGCCAGCATATAGTGCTAACCCCTGAGCAAGCATATAGTGCTAACCCCTGAGCCACCATATAGTGCTAACCACTGAGCCACCATATAGTGCTAACCCCTGAGCCACCATATAGTGCTAACCCCTGAGCCACCATATAGTGCTAACCCCTGAGCCTCCATATAGTGCTAACTCCTGAGCCACCATATAGTGCTAACCCCTGAGCCACCATAGAGTGCTAACCCCTGAGCCACCATAGAGTGCTAACCCCTGAGCCAGCATATAGTGCTAACCACTGAGCCACCATATAGTGCTAACCCCTGAACCAGCATATAGTGCTAACCCCTGAGCCACCATAGAGTGCTAACCCCTGAGCCACCATAGAGTGCTAACCCCTGAGCCAGCATATAGTGCTAACCACTGAGCCACCATATAGTGCTAACCCCTGAGCCAGCATATAGTGCTAACCACTGAGCCAGCATATAGTGCTAACCCCTGAGCCACCATATAGTGCTAACCCCTGAGCCACCATATAGTGCTAACCCCTGAACCAGCATATAGTGCTAACCCCTGAGCCAGCATATAGTGCTAACCCCTGAGCCACCATATAGAGCTAACCCCTGAACCAGCATATAGTGCTAACCACTGAGCCACCATATAGTGCTAACCCCTGAGCCACCATATAGTGCTAACCCCTGAGCCACCATATAGTGCTAACCCCTGAGCCACCATATAGTGCTAACCCCTGAACCAGCATATAGTGCTAACCCCTGAACCAGCATATAGTGCTAACCACTGAGCCAGCATATAGTGCTAACCCCTGAGCCAGCATATATTGCTAACCCCTGAGCCACCATATAGTGCTAACCCCTGAGCCACCATATAGTGCTAACCCCTGAGCCACCATATAGTACTAACCCCTGAGCCAGCATATAGTGCTAACCCCTGAGCCACCATATAGTGCTAACCCCTGAACCAGCATATAGTGCTAACCCCTGAGCCAGCATATAGTTCTAACCCCTGAGCCACCATATAGTGCTAACCCCTGAGCCACCATATAGTGCTAACCCCTGAGCCACCATATAGTACTAACCCCTGAGCCAGCATATAGTGCTAACCCCTGAACCAGCATATAGTGCTAACCCCTGAGTCACCATATAGTGCTAACCCCTGAGCCACCATATAGTGCTAACCCCTGAGCCACCATATAGTGCTAACCCCTGAGCCACCATATAGTGCTAACCCCTGAACCAGCATATAGTGCTAACCCCTGAACCAGCATATAGTTCTAACCCCTGAGCCACCATATAGTGCTAACCCCTGAGCCACCATATAGTGCTAACCCCTGAGCCACCATATAGTGCTAACCCCTGAGCCACCATATAGTGCTAACCCCTGAGCCACCATATAGTGCTAACCCCTGAACCAGCATATAGTGCTAACCCCTGAGTCACCATATAGTGCTAACCCCTGAGCCACCATATAGTGCTAACCCCTGAGTCACCATATAGTGCTAACCCCTGAGCCAGCATATAGTGCTAACCCCTGAGCCAGCATATAGTGCTAACCCCTGAGCCACCATATAGTGCTAACCCCTGAGCCAGCATATAGTGCTAACCCCTGAGCCAGCATATAGTGCTAACCCCTGAGCCACCATATAGTGCTAACTCCTGAGCCACCATATAGTGCTAACCCTTGAGCCACCATATAGTGCTAACCCCTGAGCCACCATATAGTGCTAACCCCTGAGCCACCATATAGTGCTAACCCCTGAGCCACCATATAGTGCTAACCCCTGAGCCACCATATAGTGCTAACCCATGAACCAGCATATAGTGCTAACCCCTGAGCCACCATATAGTGCTAAGCCCTGAGCCACCATATAGTGCTAACCCCTGAGCCACCATATAGTGCTAACCCCTGAGCCACCATATAGTGCTAACCCCTGAGCCACCATATAGTGATAACCCCTGAGCCACCATATAGTGCTAACCCCTGAGCCAGCATATAGTGCTAACCCCTGAGCCAGCATATAGTGCTAACCCCTGAGCCACCATATAGTGCTAACCCCTGAGCCACCATATAGTGCTAACCCCTGAGCCAGCATATAGTGCTAACCCCTGAGTCACCATATAGTGCTAACCCCTGAGCCACCATATAGTGCTAACCCCTGAGCCAGCATATAGTGCTAACCCCTGAGCCAGCATATAGTGCTAACCCCTGAGCCAGCATATAGTGCTAACCCCTGAGCCAGCATATACTGCTAACCCCTGAGCCAGCATATAGTGCTAACCCCTGAGCAAGCATATAGTGCTAACCCCTGAGCCACCATATAGTGCTAACCACTGAGCCACCATATAGTGCTAACCCTTGAGCCACCATATAGTGTTAACCCCTGAGCCACCATATAGTGCTAACCCCTGAGCCACCATATAGTGCTAACCACTGAGCCACCATATAGTGCTAACCCTTGAGCCACCATATAGTGCTAACCCCTGAGCCAGCATATAGTGCTAACCCCTGAGCCACCATATAGTGCTAACCCCTAAGACAGCATATAGTGCTAACCCCTGAGCCACAATATAGTGCTAACCCCTGAGCCAGCATATAGTGCTAACCACTGAGCCACCATATAGTGCTAACCCTTGAGCCACCATATAGTGCTAACCCCTGAGCCACCATATAGTGCTAACCCCTGAGCCACCATACAGTGCTAACCCCTGATCCAGCATATAGTGCTAACCCCTGAGCCACCATATAGTGCTAACCCCTGAGTCACCATATAGTGCTAACCCCTGAGCCACCATATAGTGCTAACCCCTGAGCCACCATATAGTGCTAACCCCTGAGCCACCATATAGTGCTAACCCCTGAGCCACCATATAGTGCTAACCCCTGAGCCACCATATAGTGCTAACCCCTGAACCAGCATATAGTGCTAACCCCTGAGCCTCCATATAGTGCTAACTCCTGAGCCACCATATAGTGCTAACCCCTGAGCCAGCATATAGTGCTAACCACTGAGCCAGCATATAGTGCTAACCCCTGAGCCACCATATAGTGCTAACCCCTGAGCCACCATATAGTGCTAACCCCTGAGCCACCATATAGTGCTAACCCCTGAGCCAGCATATAGTGCTAACCCCTGAGCCACCATATAGTGCTAACCCCTGAGCCACCATATAGTGCTAACCCCTGAGCCACCATATAGTGCTAACCCCTGAGCCACCATATAGTGCTAACCCCTGAGCCACCATATAGTGCTAACCCCTGAGCCAGCATATAGTGCTAACCCCTGAGCCACCATATAGTGCTAACCCCTAAGACAGCATATAGTGCTAACCCCTGAGCCACAATATAGTGCTAACCCCTGAGCCAGCATATAGTGCTAACCACTGAGCCACCATATAGTGCTAACCCTTGAGCCACCATATAGTGCTAACCCCTGAGCCACCATATAGTGCTAACCCCTGAGCCACCATACAGTGCTAACCCCTGAGCCAGCATATAGTGCTAACCCCTGAGCCACCATATAGTGCTAACCCCTGAGTCACCATATAGTGCTAACCCCTGAGCCACCATATAGTGCTAACCCCTGAGCCACCATATAGTGCTAACCCCTGAGCCACCATATAGTGCTAACCCCTGAGCCACCATATAGTGCTAACCCCTGAGCCACCATATAGTGCTAACCCCTGAACCAGCATATAGTGCTAACCCCTGATCCACCATATAGTGCTAACCCCTGAGCCAGCAGATAGTGCTAACCCCTGAGCCACCATATAGTGCTAACCCCTGAGTCACCATATAGTGCTAACCACTGAGCCAGCATATAGTGCTAACCACTGAGCCACCATATAGTGCTAACCCCTGAGCCAGCATATAGTGCTAACCACTGAGCCATCATATAGTGCTAACCCCTGAGCCACCATATAGTGCTAACCACTGAGCCAGCATATAGTGCTAACCACTGAGCCACCATATAGTGCTAACCACTGAGCCAGCATATAGTGCTAACCACTGAGCCACCATATAGTGCTAACCCCTGAGCCAGCATATAGTGCTAACCACTGAGCTAGCATATAGTGCTAACCCCTGAGCCACCATATAGTGCTAACCCCTGAGCCAGCATATAGTGCAAACCCCTGAGCCAGCATATAGTGCTAATCACTGAGCCAGCATATAGTGCTAACCCCTGAGCCAGCATATAGTGCTAACCCCTGAGCCACTATATAGTGCTAACCCCTGAGCCACCATATAGTGCTAACCCCTGAGCCAGCATATAGTGCTAACCCCTGAGCCACTATATAGTGCTAACCCTTGAGCCACCATATAGCGCTAACCCCTGAGCCAGCATATAGTGCTAACCCCTGAACCAGCATATAGTGCTAACCCCTGAGCCACCATATAGTGCTAACTCCTGAGCCACCATATAGTGCTAACCCCTGAGCCACCATATAGTACTAACCCCTGAGCCACCATATAGTGCTAACCCCTGAGCCAGCATATAGTGCTAACCCCTGAGCCAGCATATAGTGCTAACCCCTGAGCCACCATATAGTGCTAACCCCTGAGTCACCATATAGAGCTAACCCCTGAGCCACCATATAGAGCTAACCCCTGAGCCACCATATAGTGCTAACCCCTGAGCCACCATATAGAGCTAACCCCTGAGCCACCATATAGTGCTAACCCCTGAGCCACCATATAGTGCTAACCCCTGAGCCAGCATATAGTGCTAACCCCTGAGCCAGCATATAGTGCTAACCCCTGAGTCACCATATAGTGCTAACCCCTGAGCCACCATATAGTGCTAACCCCTGAGCCAGCATATAGTGCTTACCCCTGAGCCAGCATATAGTGCTAACCCCTGAGTCACCATATAGAGCTAACCCCTGAGCCACCATATAGAGCTAACCCCTGAGCCACCATATAGTGCTAACCCCTGAGCCACTATATAGTGCTAACCCTTGAGCCACCATATAGCGCTAACCCCTGAGCCAGCATATAGTGCTAACCCCTGAACCAGCATATAGTGCTAACCCCTGAGCCACCATATAGAGCTAACCCCTGAGCCACTATATAGTGCTAACCCCTGAGCCACCATATAGTGCTAACCCCTCAGCCACCATATAGTGCTAACCCCTGAGCCACCATATAGAGCTAACCCCTGAGCCACCATATAGTGCTAACCCCTCAGCCACCATATAGTGCTAACCCCTGAGCCACCATATAGAGCTAACCCCTGAGCCACCATATAGTGCTAACCCCTGAGCCAGCATATAGTGCTAACCCCTGAGCCACCATATAGAGCTAACCCCTGAGCCACCATATAGTGCTAACCCCTGAGCCACCATATAGTGCTAACCCCTCAGCCACCATATAGTGCTAACCCCTGAGCCACCATATAGAGCTAACCCCTGAGCCACCATATAGTGCTAACCCCTGAGCCACCATATAGTTCTAACCCCTGAACCAGCATATAGTGCTAACCCCTGAGCCACCATATAGAGCTAACCCCTGAGTCACCATATAGTGCTAACCCCTGAGCCACCATATAGTGCTAACCCCTGAGCCACCATATAGTGCTAACCCCTGAGCCACCATATAGTGCTAACCCCTGAGCCACCATATAGTGCTAACCCCTGAGCCACCATATAGAGCTAACCCCTGAGCCACCATATAGTGCTAACCCCTGAGCCACCATATAGCGCTAACCCCTGAGCCACCATATAGTGCTAACCCCTGAGCCACTATATAGTGCTAACCCCTGAGCCACCATATAGCGCTAACCCCTGAGCCAGCATATAGCGCTAACCCCTGAGCCAGCATATAGTGCTAACCCCTGAGCCACCATATATTGCTAACCCCTGAGCCACCATATAGTGCTAACCCCTGATCCACCATATAGTGCAATCCCCTGAGCCAGCATATAGTGCTAACCCCTGAGCCACCATATAGTGCAAACCCCTGAGCCACCATATAGTGCTAACCCCTGAGCCATTATATAGCGCTAACCCCTGAGCCACCATATAGAGCTAACCCCTGAGCCAACATATAGTGCTAACCCCTGAGCCACCATATAGTGCAAACCCCTGAGCCACCATATAGAGCTAACCCCTGAGCCACTATATAGTGCTAACCCCTGAGCCACCATATAGCGCTAACCCCTGAGCCAGCATATAGTGCTAACCCCTGAGCCAGCATATAGTGCTAACCACTGAGCCACCATATAGTGCTAACCCCAGAGCCACCATATAGTGCAAACCCCTGAGCCACCATATAGTGCTAACCCCAGAGCCACCATATAGTGCTAACCCCTGAGCCACTATATAGTGCTAACCCCTGAGCCACCATATAGAGCTAACCCCTGAGCCACCATATAGAGCTAACCCCTGAGCCACCATATAGCGCTAACCTCTGAGCCACCATATAGTGCTAACCCCTGAGCCACCATATAGTGCTAACCCCTGAGCCACCATATAGTGCAAACCCCTGAGCCACCATATAGTGCTAACCCCTGAGCCACCATATAGTGCTAACCCCTGAGCCACCATATAGTGCTAACCCCTGAGCCACTATATACTGCTAACCCCTGAGCCACCATATAGTGCAAACCCCTGAGCCACCATATAGTGCTAACCCCTGAGCCACCATATAGTGCAAACCCCTGAGCCACCATATAGTGCTAACCCCTGAGCCACTATATAGTGCTAACCCCTGAGCCACCATATAGCGCTAACCCCTGAGCAACCATATAGTGCTAACCCCTGAGCCAGTATATAGTGCTAACCCCTGAGCCAGCATATAGTGCTAACCACTGAGCCACCATATAGTGCTAACCCCAGAGCCACCATATAGTGCAAACCCCTGAGCCACCATATAGTGCTAACCACTGAGCCACTATATAGTGCTAACCCCTGAGCCACCATATAGAGCTAACCCCTGAGCCACCATATAGCGCTAACCCCTGAGCCACCATATAGTGCTAACCCCTGAGCCACTATATAGTGCTAACCCCTGAGCCACCATATAGAGCTAACCCCTGAGCCACCATATAGCGCTAACCCCTGAGCCACCATATAGTGCTAACCCCTGAGCCACCATATAGTGCTAACCCCTGAGCCAGCATATAGAGCTAACCCCTGAGCCACCATATAGCGCTAACCCCTGAGCCAGCATATATTGCTAACCCCTGAGTCACCATACAGTGCTAACCCCAGAGCCACCATATAGTGCAAACCCCTGAGCCACCATATAGTGCTAACCACTGAGCCACTATATAGTGCTAACCCCTGAGCCACCATATAGAGCTAACCCCTGAGCCACCATATAGCGCTAACCCCTGAGCCACCATATAGTGCTAACCCCTGAGCCACTATATAGTGCTAACCCCTGAGCCACCATATAGAGCTAACCCCTGAGCCACCATATAGCGCTAACCCCTGAGCCACCATATAGTGCTAACCCCTGAGCCACCATATAGAACTAACCCCTGAGCCAACATATAGTGCTAACCCCTGAGCCACCATATAGTGCAAACCCCTGAGCCAGCATATAGTGCTAACCCCTGAGCCACTATATAGTGCTAACCCCTGAGCCACCATATAGCGCTAACCACTGAGCAACCGTATAGTGCTAACCCCTGAGCCACCATATAGTGCTAACCCCTGAGCCAGCATATAGTGCTAACCCCTGAGCCACCATATAGTGCTAACCCCTGAGCCACCATATAGTGCTAACCCCTGAGCCAGCATATAGTGCTAACCCCTGAGCCACTATATAGCGCTAACCCCTGAGCAACCATATAGTGCTAACCCCTGAGCCACCATATAGTGCTAACCCCTGAGCCAGCATATAGTGCTAACCACTGAGCCACCATATAGTGCTAACCCCAGAGCCACCATATAGTGCTAACCCCTGAGCCAGCATATAGAGCGAACCCCTGAGCCACCATATAGTGCTAACCCCTGAGCCACCATATAGTGCTAACCCCTGAGCCACCATATAGCGCTAACCCCTGAGCCAGCATATAGTGCTGACCCCTGAACCAGCATATAGTGCTAACCTCTGAGCCACCATATAGCGCTAACCCCTGAGCCACCATATAGCGCTAACCCCTGAGCCAGCAAATAGTGCTAACCCCTGAGCCACCATATAGTGCTAACCCCTGAGCCACCATATAGTGCTAACCCCTGAGCCACCATATAGTGCTAACCCTTGAGCCACCATATAGTGCTAACCCCTGAACCAGCATATAGTGCTAACCCCTGAGCCACCATATAGTGCTAACCCCTGAGCCACCATATAGTGCTAACCCCTGAACCAGCATATAGTGCTAACCCTTGAGCCACCATATAGTGCTAACCCCTGAACCAGCATATAGCGCTAACCCCTGAGCCACCATACAGTGCTAACCCCTGAGCCACCATATAGTGCTAACCCCTGAGCCACCATATAGTGCTAACCACTGAGCCACCATATAGTGCTAACACCTGAGCCAACATATAGTGCTAACACCTGAGCCACCATATAGTGCTAACCACTGAGCCACCATATAGTGCTAACCCCTGAGCCAGCATATAGTGCTAACCCCTGAGCCAGCATATAGAGCTAACCCCTGAGACACCATATAGTGCTAACCCCTGAGCCACCATATAGTGCTAACCACTGAGCCACCATATTGTGCTAACCCCTGAGCCACCATATAGTGCTAACCACTGAGCCACCATATAGTGCTAACACCTGAGCCACCATATAGTGCTAACCACTGAGCCACCATATAGTGCTAACACCTGAGCCACCATATAGTGCTAACCACTGAGCCACCATATAGTGCTAACCCCAGAGCCACCATATAGTGCTAACCCCTGAGCCACCATATAGTGCTAACCCCTGAGCCACCATATAGTGCTAACCCCTGAGCCACCATATAGTGCTAACCCCTGAGCCAGCATATAGTGCTAACCCCTGAGCCACTATATAGTGCTAACCCCTGAGCCACCATATAGTGCTAACCACTGAGCCACCATATAGTGCTAACCCCTGAGCCACTATATAGTGCTAACCCCTGAGCCACTATATAGTGCTAACCCCTGAGCCACCATATAGCGCTAACCCCTGAGCCACCATATAGTGCTAACCACTGAACCAGCATATAGTGCTAACCCCTGAGCCACCATATAGCGCTAACCCCTGAGCCACCATATAGCGCTAACCCCTGAGCCAGCAAATAGTGCTAACCCCTGAGCCACCATATAGTGCTAACCCCTGAGCCACCATATAGTGCTAACCCCTGAGCCACCATATAGCGCTAACCCCTGAGCCAGCAAATAGTGCTAACCCCTGAGCCACCATATAGCGCTAACCCCTGAGCCACCATATAGAGTTAACCCCTGAGCCACCATATAGAGCTAACCCCTGAACCAGCATATAGCGCTAACCCCTGAACCAGCATACAGTGCTAACCCTTCAGCCAGCATATAGCGCTAACCCCTGAACCAGCATATAGTGCTAACCCTTGAGCCACAATATAGTGCTAACCCCTGAGCCACCATATAGAGCTAACCCCTGAGCCACCATATAGTGCTAACCCCTGAGCCACCATATAGTGCTAACCCCTGAGCCACCATATAGTGCTAACCCCTGAGCCACCATATAGTGCTAACCCCTGAGCCACCATACAGTGCTAACCCCTGAGCCACCATACAGTGCTAACCCCTGAGCCACCATATAGTGCTAACCCCTGAGCCAGCATATATTGCTAACCCTTGAGCCACCATATAGTGCTAACCCCTGAGCCACCATATAGTGCTAACCCCTGAGCCACCATATAGTGCTAACCCCTGAGCCACCATATAGTGCTAACCCCTGAGTCACCATATAGTGCTAACCCCTGAGCCACCATATAGTGCTAACCCCTGAGCCACCATATAGTGCTAACCCCTGAGCCACCATATAGTGCTAACCCCTGAGCCACCATATAGTGCTAACCCCTGAGCCACCATATAGTGCTAACCCCTGAGCCACCATACAGTGCTAATCCCTGAGCCAGCATATATTGCTACCCCTTGAGCCACCATATAGTGCTAACCCCTGAGCCACCATATAGTGCTAACCCCTGAGCCAGCATATATTGCTAACCCCTGAGCCACCATATAGTGCTAACCCCTGAGCCAGCATATATTGCTAACCCCTGAGCCACCATATAGTGCTAACCCCTGAGCCAGCATATAGCGCTAACCCCTGAGCCACCATACAGTACTAACCACTGAGCCAGCATATAGCGCTAACCCCTGAGCCACCATATAGTGCTAACCCCTGAGCCAGCATATAGTGCTAACCCCTGAGCCACCATATAGTGCTAACCCCTGAGCCACCATATAGTGCTAACCCCTGAGCCACCATATAGTGCTAACCCCTGAGCCACCATACAGTGCTAACCCCTGAGCCAGCATATAGTGCTAACCCCTGAGCCACCATATAGTGCTAACCCCTGAGCCACCATATAGTGCTAACCCCTGAGCCAGCATATATTGCTAACCCCTGAGTCACCATATAGTGCTAACCCCTGAGCCAGCATATAGTGCTAACCCCTGAGCCAGCATATAGTGCTAACCCCTGAGCCAGCATATAGTGCTAACCCCTGAGCCACCATATAGTGCTAACCCCTGAGCCAGCATATAGTGCTAACCCCTGAGCCACCATATAGTGCTAACCCCTGAGCCACCATATAGTGCTAACCCCTGAGTCACCATATAGTGCTAACCCCTGAGCCACCATATAGTGCTAACCCCTGAGCCAGCATATAGTGCTAACCCCTGAGCCACCATATAGTGCTAACCCCTGAGCCACCATATAGTGCTAACCCCTGAGTCACCATATAGTGCTAACCCCTGAGCCACCATATAGTGCTAACCCCTGAGCCACCATACAGTGCTAACCCCTGAGCCACCATATAGTGCTAACCCCTGAGCCACCATATAGTGCTAACCCCTGAGCCACCATACAGTGCTAACCCCTGAGCCACCATATAGTGCTAACCCCTGAGCCACCATACAGTGCTAACCCCTGAGCCACCATATAGTGCTAACCCCTGAGCCACCATACAGTGCTAACCCCTGAGCCACCATATAGTGCTAACCCCTGAGCCACCATATAGTGCTAACCCCTGAGCCAGCATATAGTGCTAACCCCTGAGCCAGCATATAGTGCTAACCCCTGAGCCACCATATAGTGCTAACCCCTGAGCCTCCATATAGTGCTAACCCCTGAGCCACCATATAGTGCTAACCCCTGAGCCACCATATAGTGCTAATCCCTGAGCCACCATATAGTGCTAACCCCTGAGCCACCATATAGTGCTAACCCCTGAGCCACCATATAGTGCTAACCCCTGAACCAGCATATAGCGCTAACCCCTGAACCAGCATATAGTGCTAACCCCTGAGCCACCATATAGTGCTAACCCCTGAGCCACCATATAGTGCTAACCCCTGAACCAGCATATAGCGCTAACCCCTGAACCAGCATATAGTGCTAACCCCTGAGCCACCATATAGTGCTAACCCCTGAGCCAGCATATAGTGCTAACCCCTGAGCCACCATATAGAGCTAACCCCTGAGCCACCATATAGTGCTAACCCCTGAGCCAGCATATAGCGCTAACCCCTGAGCCACCATATAGCGCTAACCCCTGAGCCACCATATAGTGCTAACCCCTGAGCCACCATATAGCGCTAACCCCTGAGCCACCATATAGCGCTAACCCCTGAGCCACCATATAGCGCTAACCCCTGAGCCACCATATAGCGCTAACCCCTGAACCAGCATATAGTGCTAACCCCTGAGCCACCATATAGCGCTAACCCCTGAGCCACCATATAGTGCTAAACCCTGAGCCACCATATATTGCTAACCCCTGAACCAGCATATAGTGCTAACCCCTGAGTCACCATATAGCGCTAACCCCTGAGCCAACATATAGTGCTAACCCCTGAACCAGCATATAGTGCTAACCCCTGAACCAGCATATAGTGCTAACCCCTGAGCCACCATATATTGCTAACCCCTGAACCAGCATATAGTGCTAACCCCTGAGTCACCATATAGCGCTAACCCCTGAGCCAGCATACAGTGCTAACCCCTGAGTCACCATATAGCGCTAACCCCTGAACCAGCATATAGTGCTAACCCCTGAGCCACCATATAGTGCTAACCCCTGAGCCAGCATATAGCGCTAACCCCTGAACCAGCATATAGTGCTAACCCCTGAGCCACCATATAGCGCTAACCCCTGAGCCAGCATATAGCGCTAACCCCTGAACCAGCATATAGTGCTAACCCCTGAGCCACCATATAGCGCTAACCCCTGAACCAGCATACAGTGCTAACCCCTGAGTCACCATATAGCGCTAACCCCTGAACCAGCATACAGTGCTAACCCCTGAGTCACCATATAGCGCTAACCCCTGAGCCACCATATAGCGCTAACCCCTGAACCAGCATATAGTGCTAACCCCTGAGCCACCATATAGTGCTAACCCCTGAACCAGCATACAGTGCTAACCCCTGAGTCACCATATAGCGCTAACCCCTGAACCAGCATACAGTGCTAACCCCTGAGTCACCATATAGTGCTAACCCCTGAGCCACCATATAGTGCTAACCCCTGAGTCACCATATAGCGCTAACCCCTGAGCCACCATATAGTGCTAACCCCTGAGTCACCATATAGCGCTAACCCCTGAACCAGCATACAGTGCTAACCCCTGAGTCACCATATAGCGCTAACCCCTGAACCAGCATACAGTGCTAACCCCTGAGTCACCATATAGCGCTAACCCCTGAACCAGCATACAGTGCTAACCCCTGAGTCACCATATAGCGCTAACCCCTGAACCAGCATATAGTGCTAACCCCTGAGTCACCATATAGCGCTAACCCCTGAGCCACCATATAGTGCTAACCCCTGAGTCACCATATAGCGCTAACCCCTGAACCAGCATACAGTGCTAACCCCTGAGTCACCATATAGCGCTAACCCCTGAACCAGCATACAGTGCTAACCCCTGAGTCACCATATAGCGCTAACCCCTGAACCAGCATATAGTGCTAACCCCTGAGCCACCATATAGCGCTAACCCCTGAGCCACCATATAGTGCTAACCCCTGAGTCACCATATAGCGCTAACCCCTGAACCAGCATACAGTGCTAACCCCTGAGTCACCATATAGCGCTAACCCCTGAACCAGCATATAGTGCTAACCCCTGAGCCACCATATAGCGCTAACCCCTGAGCCACCATATAGCGCTAACCTCTGAACCAGCATATAGTGCTAACCCCTGAGTCACCATATAGTGGTAACCACTGAGCCACCATATATTGCTAACCCCTGAGCCACCATATAGTGCTAACCCCTGAGTCACCATATAGTGCTAACCCCTGAGTCACCATATAGTGCTAACCCCTGAGCCACCATATATTGCTAACCCCTGAGCCACCATATATTGCTAACCCCTGAGCCACCATATAGTGCTAACCCCTGAGTCACCATATAGTGCTAACCACTGAGCTAGCATATAGCGCTAACCCCTGAGCCAGCATATAGTGCTAACCCCTGAACCAGCATATAGTGCTAACCCCTGAGCCAGCATACAGTGCTAACCCCTGAGCCAGCATATAGTGCTAACCCCTGAGCCACCATATAGTGCTAACCCCTGAGTCACCATATAGTGCTAACCCCTGAGCTAGCATATAGCGCTAACCCCTGAGCCAGCATATAGTGCTAACCCCTGAACCAGCATATAGTGCTAACCCCTGAGCCAGCATACAGTGCTAACCCCTGAGCCACCATATAGTGCTAACCCCTGAGCCACCATATAGTGCTAACCCCTGAGCCACCATATAGTGCTAACCCCTGAGCTAGCATATAGCGCTAACCCCTGAGCCAGCATATAGTGCTAACCCCTGAACCAGCATATAGTGCTAACCCCTGAGCCAGCATACAGTGCTAACCCCTGAGCCACCATATAGTGCTAACCCCTGAGCCATCATATAGTGCTAACCCCTGAGCCACCATATAGTGCTAACCCCTGAGCCACCATATAGTGCTAACCCCTGAGTCACCATATAGTGCTAACCCCTGAGCCAGCATATAGTGCTAACCCCTGAGCCACTATATAGTGCTAACCCCTGAGCCAGCATATAGTGCTAACCCCTGAGCCACCATATAGTGCTAACCACTGAGCCACCATATAGTGCTAACCCCTGAGCCACCATATAGTGCTAACCCCTGAGCCAGCATATAGTGCTAACCCCTGAACCAGCATATAGTGCTAACCCCTGAGCCACCATATAGTGCTAACCCCTGAGCCATCATATAGTGCTAACCCCTGAGCCACCATATAGTGCTAACCCCTGAGCCACCATATAGTGCTAACCCCTGAGTCACCATATAGTGCTAACCCCTGAGCCAGCATATAGTGCTAACCCCTGAGCCACTATATAGTGCTAACCCCTGAGCCAGCATATAGTGCTAACCCCTGAGCCACCATATAGTGCTAACCACTGAGCCACCATATAGTGCTAACCCCTGAGCCACCATATAGTGCTAACCCCTGAGCCAGCATATAGTGCTAACCCCTGAGCCACCATATAGTGCTAACCCCTGAACCAGCATATAGTGCTAACCCCTGAACCAGCATATAGTGCTAACCCCTGAGCCACCATATAGTGCTAACCCCTGAGCCACCATATAGTGCTAACCCCTGAACCAGCATATAGTGCTAACCCCTGAGCCACCATATAGTGCTAACCCCTGAGCCACCATATAGTGCTAACCCCTGAACCAGCATATAGTGCTAACCCCTGAGCCAGCATATAGTGCTAACCCCTGAGCCACCATATAGTGCTAACCCCTGAGCCACCATATAGTGGTAACCCCTGAACCAGCATATAGTGCTAACCCCTGAGCCACCATATAGTGCTAACCCCTGAGCCACCATATAGTGCTAACCCCTGAGCCACCATATAGTGCTAACCCCTGAACCAGCATATAGTGCTAACCCCTGAGCCACCATATAGTGCTAACCCCTGAACCAGCATATAGTGCTAACCCCTGAGCCACCATATAGTGCTAACCCCTGAGCCACCATATAGTGCTAACCCCTGAGCCACCATATAGTGCTAACCCCTGAGCCACCATATAGTGCTAACCCCTGAGCCAGCATATAGTGCTAACCCCAGAGCCACCATATAGTGCTAGCCCCTGAGCCACCATATAGAGCTAACCCCTGAGTCACCATATAGTGCTAACCCCTGAGCCAGCATATAGTGCTAACCCCTGAGCCAGCATATAGTGCTAACCCCTGAGCCACCATATAGTGCTAACCCCTGAGCCAGCATATAGTGCTAACCCCTGAGCCACCATATAGTGCTAACCACTGAGCCACCATATAGTGCTAACCCCTGAGCCACCATATAGTGCTAACCCCTGAGCCAGCATATAGTGCTAACCCCTGAGCCACCATATAGTGCTAACCCCTGAGCCACCATATAGTGCTAACCCCTGAACCAGCATATAGTGCTAACCCCTGAGCCACCATATAGTGCTAACCCCTGAACCAGCATATAGTGCTAACCCCTGAGCCAGCATATAGTGCTAACCCCTGAGCCACCATATAGTGCTAACCACTGAGCCACCATATAGTGCTAACCCCTGAGCCACCATATAGTGCTAACCCCTGAGCCAGCATATAGTGCTAACCCCTGAGCCACCATATAGTGCTAACCCCTGAACCAGCATATAGAGCTAACCCCTGAGCCACCATATAGTGCTAACCCCTGAACCAGCATATAGTGCTAACCCCTGAGCCACCATATAGTGCTAACCCCTGAGCCACCATATAGTGCTAACCCCTGAGCCACCATATAGTGCTAACCACTGAGCCACCATACAGTGCTAACCCCTGAACCAGCATATAGTGCTAACCCCTGAGCCACCATATAGAGCTAACCCCTGAGCCACCATATAGTGCTAACCCCTGAACCAGCATATAGTGCTAACCCCTGAGCCACCATATAGTGCTAACCCCTGAGCCACCATATAGTGCTAACCCCTGAGCCACCATATAGTGCTAACCCCTGAGCCACCATATAGTGCTAATCCCTGAGCCACCATATAGTGCTAACCCCTGAACCAGCATATAGTGCTAACCCCTGAGCCACCATACAGTGCTAACCCCTGAGCCACCATATAGTGCTAACCCCTGAGCCACAATATAGTGCTAACCCCTAAGCCACCATATAGTGCTAACCCCTGAGCCACCATATAGTGCTAACCCCTGAGCCACCATATAGTGCTAACCCCTGAGCCACCATATAGTGCTAACCCCTGAGCCACCATATAGTGCTAACCCCTGATCCACCATATAGTGCTAACCCCTGATCCACCTTATAGTGCTAACCCCTGAGCCACCATATAGTGCTAACCCCTGAGCCACCATATAGTGCTAACCCCTGAGCCACCATATAGTGCTAACCCCTGATCCACCATATAGTGCTAACCCCTGAGCCACCATAGAGTGCTAACCCCTGAGCCAGCATATAGTGCTAACCCCTGAGCCACCATAGAGTGCTAACCCCTGAGCCAGCATATAGTGCTAACCCCTGAGCCAGCATATAGTGCTAACCCCTGAGCCACCATATAGTGCTAACCCCTGAGCCACCATACAGTGCTAACCCCTGAGCCACCATATAGTGCTAACCCCTGAGCCACCATATAGTGCTAACCCCTGAGCCACCATATAGTGCTAACCCCTGATCCACCTTATAGTGCTAACCCCTGAGCCACCATATAGTGCTAACCCCTGAGCCACCATATAGAGCTAACCCCTGATCCACCATATAGTGCTAACCCCTGAGCCAGCATATAGTGCTAACCCCTGAGCCACCATATAGTGCTAACCCCTGAGCCACCATATAGTGCTAACCCCTGATCCACCATATAGTGCTAACCCCTGAGCCACCATAGAGTGCTAACCCCTGAGCCAGCATATAGTGCTAACCCCTGAGCCACCATATAGTGCTAACCCCTGAGCCACCATATAGTGCTAACCCCTGAGCCACCATATAGTGCTAACCCCTGAGCCACCATATAGTGCTAACCCCTGATCCACCATATAGTGCTAACCCCTGATCCACCTTATAGTGCTAACCCCTGAGCCACCATATAGTGCTAACCCCTGAGCCACCATATAGAGCTAACCCCTGATCCACCATATAGTGCTAACCCCTGAGCCAGCATATAGTGCTAACCCCTGAGCCACCATATAGTGCTAACCCCTGAGCCACCATATAGTGCTAACCCCTGATCCACCATAGAGTGCTAACCCCTGAGCCAGCATATAGTGCTAACCCCTGAGCCACCATATAGTGCTAACCCCTGAGCCACCATACAGTGCTAACCCCTGAGCCACCATATAGTGCTAACCCCTGATCCACCATAGAGTGCTAACCCCTGAGCCACCATATAGTGCTAACCCCTGATCCACCATATAGTGCTAACCCCTGAGCCACCATACAGTGCTAACCCCTGAGCCACCATATAGTACTAACCCCTGAGCCACCATATAGTGCTAACCCCTGAGTCACCATATAGTGCTAACCCCTGAGCCACCATATAGTGATAACCACTGAGCCATTATATAGTGCTAATCCCTGAGCAAGCATATAGTATTAACCCCTGAGCCACCATATAGTGATAACCCCTGAGCCACCATACAGTGCTAACCCCTGAGCCACCTTATAGTGCTAACCATTGAGCCACCTTATAGTGCTAACCCCTGAGCCACCATATAGTTCTAACCCCTGAGCCACCATTTAGTGCTAACCCCTGAGCCACCATATAGTGCTAACCCCTGAGCCACCATATAGTCCTAACCCCTGATCCACCATTTAGAGCTAACCCCTGAGCCAGCATATAGTGCTAAGCCCTGAGCCACCATATAGTGCTAACCCCTGAGCCACCATATAGTGCTAACCACTGAGCCACAATATAGCGCTAACCCCTGAGCCACCATACAGTGCTAACCACTGAGCCACAATATAGCGCTAACCCCTGAGCCACCATATAGTGCTAACCCCTGAGCCACCATATAGAGCTAACCCCTGAGCCACCATATAGTTCTAACCCCTGAGCCACCATATAGTGCTAACCCCTGAGCCACCATATAGTTCTAACCCCTGAGTCACCATATAGTTCTAACCCCTGAGTCACCATATAGTGCTAACCCCTGAGCCACCATATAGTTCTAACCCCTGAGTCACCATATAGTTCTAACCCCTGAGTCACCATATAGTGCTAACCCCTGAGCCACCATATAGTGCTAACCACTGAGCCACCATATAGTTCTAACCCCTGAGTCACCATATAGTTCTAACCCCTGAGCCACCATATAGTGCTAACCCCTGAGCCACCATATAGTGCTAACCCCTGAGCCACCATATAGAGCTAACCCCTGAGCCACCATATAGTGCTAACCCCTGAGCCACCATATAGTTCTAACCCCTGAGCCACCATATAGTGCTAACCCCTGAGCCACCATATAGTGCTAACCACTGAGCCACAATATAGCGCTAACCCCTGAGTCACCATATAGTGCTAACCCCTGATCCACCATATAGAGCTAACCCCTGAGCCACCATATAGAGCTAACCCCTGAGCCACCATATAGTGCTAACCCCTGAGCCACCATATAGTTCTAACCCCTGAGCCACCATATAGTGCTAACCCCTGAGCCACCATATAGTGCTAACCCCTGAGCCACCATATAGTGCTAACCCCTGAGCCACCATATAGTGCTAACCCCTGAGCCACCATATAGAGCTAACCCCTGAGCCACCATATAGTGCTAACCCCTGAGCCACCATATAGTGCTAACCCCTGAGCCACCATATAGTTCTAACCCCTGAGCCACCATATAGTGCTAACCCCTGAGCCAGCATATAGTGCTAACCCCTGAGCCAGCATATGGTGCTAACCCCTGAGCCAGCATATGGTGCTAACCCCTGAGCCACCATATAGTGCTAACCCCTGAGCCACCATAGAGTGCTAACCCCTGAGCCACCATAGAGTGCTAACCCCTGAGCCTCCATATAGTGCTAACCCCTGAGCCACCATATAGTGCTAACCCCTGATCCACCATATAGTGCTAACCCCTGAGCCAGCATATAGTGCTAACCCCTGAGCCACCATATAGTGCTAACCCCTGAGCCACCATATAGTGCTAACCCCTGATCTACCATATAGTGCTAACCCCTAAGCCAGCATATAGTGCTAACCCCTGAGCCAGCATATAGTGCTAACCCCTGAGCCACCATATAGTGCTAACCCCTGAGCCACCATATAGTTCTAACCCCTGAGCCACCATATAGTTCTAACCCCTGATCCACCATATAGAGCTAACCCCTGAGCCACCATATAGTGCCAACCCCTGAGCCAGCATATAGTGCTAACCCCTGAGCCACCATATAGTGCTAACCCCTGAGCCACCATATAGTGCTAACCCCTGAGCCACCATATAGTGCTAACCCCTGAGTCTCCATATAGTGCTAACCCCTGAGCCACCATATAGTGCTAACCCCTGAGCCACCATATAGTGCTAACCCCTGAGCCACCATATAGTGCTAACCCCTGAGCCAGCATATAGTGCTAACCCCTGAGCCACCATACAGTGCTAACCCCTGAGCCACCATATAGTGCTAACCCCTGAGCCAGCATATAGTGCTAACCCCTGAGCCAGCATATAGTGCTAACCCCTGAGCCACCATATAGTGCTAACCCCTAAGCCACCATATAGTGCTAACCCCTGAGCCACCATATAGTGCTAACCCCTGAGCCACCATATAGTGCTAACCCCTGAGCCACCATATAGTGCTAACCCCTGAGCCACCATATAGTGCTAACCCCTGAGCCAGCATATAGTGCTAACCCCTAAGCCACCATATAGTGCTAACCCCTGAGCCAGCATATAGTGCTAACCCCTGAGCCACCATATAGTGCTAACCCCTAAGCCACCATACAGTGCTAACCCCTGAGCCAGCATATAGTGCTAACCCCTGAGCCAGCATATAGTGCTAACCCCTGAGCCACCATATAGTGCTAACCCCTGAGCCACAATATAGTGCTAACCCCTAAGCCACCATATAGTGCTAACCCCTGAGCCACAATATAGTGCTAACCCCTAAGCCACCATATAGTGCTAACCCCTGAGCCACCATATAGTGCTAACCCCTGAGCCACAATATAGTGCTAACCCCTAAGCCACCATATAGTGCTAACCCCTGAGCCACCATATAGTGCTAACCCCTGAGCCACCATATAGTGCTAACCCCTGAGCCACCATATAGTGCTAACCCCTGAGCCACCATATAGTGCTAACCCCTGAGCCACCATATAGTGCTAACCCCTGAGCCACCATATAGTGCTAACCCCTGAGCCACCATATAGTGCTAACCCCTGAGCCACCATATAGTGCTAACCCCTGAGCCACCATATAGTGCTATCCCCTGAGCCACCATACAGTGCTAACCCCTGAGCCACCATATAGTGCTAACCCCTGAGCCACCATATAGTGCTATCCCCTGAGCCACCATATAGTGCTAACCCCTGAGCCACCATAGAGTGCTAACCCCTGAGCCACCATATAGTGCTATCCCCTGAGCCACCATATAGTGCTAACCCCTGAGCCACCATATAGTGCTAACCCCTGAGCTACCATATAGTGCTAACCCCTAAGCCACCATACAGTGCTAACCCCTAAGTCACCATATAGTGCTAACCCCTGAGCCACAATATAGTGCTAACCCCTGAGCCACCATATAGTGCTAACCCCTGAGACACCATATAGTGCTAACCCCTGAGCCACCATATAGTGCTAACCCCTGAGCCACCATATAGTGCTAACCCCTGAGTCACCATACAGTGCTAACCCCTGATCCACCATATAGTGCTAACCCCTGAGCCACCATATAGTGCTAACCCCTGAGCCACCATATAGTGCTAACCCCTGAGCCGCCATATAGTGCTAACCCCTGAGCAAGCATATAGTGCTAACCCCTGAGCCACCATATAGTGCTAACCCCTAAGCCACCATACAGTGCTAACCCCTAAGTCACCATATAGTGCTAACCCCTGAGCCACCATATAGTGCTAACCCCTGAGCCACCATATAGTGCTAACCCCTGAGCCACCATATAGTGCTAACCCCTGAGCCACCATATAGTGCTAACCCCTGAGCCACCATATAGTGCTAACCCCTGAGCCACAATATAGTGCTAACCCCTAAGCCACCATATAGTGCTAACCCCTGAGCCACCATATAGTGCTAACCCCTGAGCCACCATATAGTGCTAACCCCTGAGCCACCACATAGTGCTAACCCCTGAGCCACCATATAGTGCTAACCCCTGAGCCAGCATATAGTGCTAACCCCTGAGCCACCATATAGTGCTAACCCCTGAGCCACCAAATAGTGCTAACCCCTGAGCCACCATATAGTGCTAACCCCTGAGCCACCATATAGTGCTAACCCCTGAGCCAGCATACAGTGCTAACCCCTGAGCCACCATAGAGTGCTAACCCCTGAGCCACCATATAGTGCTAACCCCTGAGCCACCATACAGTGCTAACCCCTGAGCCACCATATAGTGCTAACCCCTGAGCCACCATATAGTACTAACCCCTGAGCCACCATATAGTGCTAACCCCTGAGCCACCATAGAGTGCTAACTCCTGAGCCACCATATAGTGCTAATCACTGAGCCAGCATATAGTGCTAACCCCTGATCCACCATATAGTGCTAACCCCTGAGCCACCATATAGTACTAACCCCTGAGCCACCATATAGTGCTAACCCCTGAGCCACCATACAGTGCTAACCCCTGAGCCACCATATAGTACTAACCCCTGAGCCACCATATAGTGCTAACCCCTGAGTCACCATACAGTGCTAACCCCTGAGCCACCATATAGTGCTAACCCCTGAGCCACCATACAGTGCTAACCCCTGAGCCACCATATAGTACTAACCCCTGAGCCACCATATAGTGCTAACCCCTGAGCCACCATACAGTGCTAACCCCTGAGCCACCATATAGTACTAACCCCTGAGCCACCATACAGTGCTAACCCCTGAGCCACCATATAGTGCTAACCTCTGAGCCACCATATAGTACTAACCCCTGAGCCACCATATAGTGATAACCCCTGAGCCAGCATATAGTGCTAACCCCTGAGTCACCATATAGTGCTAACCCCTGAGCCACCATATAGTGATAACCACTGAGCCAGCATATAGTGCTAACCACTGAGCCATTATATAGTGCTAATCCCTGAGCCAGCATATAGTGATAACCCCTGAGCCAGCATATAGTGCTAACCCCTGAGCCACCATATAGTGCTAACCCCTGAGTCACCATATAGTGCTAACCCCTGATCCACCATATATTGCTAACCCCTGAGCCACCATTTAGTGCTAACCCCTGAGCCACCATATAGTGCTAACCCCTGAGCCACCATATAGTACTAACCCCTGAGCCACCATATAGTTCTAACCCCTGAGCCACCATTTAGTGCTAACCCCTGAGCCACCATATAGTGCTAACCCCTGAGTCATCATATAGTGCTTACCCCTGAGCCACTATATAGTGCTAACCCCTGAGTCACCATATAGTGCTAACCCCTGAGCCAACATATAGTTCTAACCCCTGAGCCACCATATAGTTCTAACCCCTGAGTCACCATATAGTTCTAACCCTGAGCCACCATATAGTTCTAACCCTGAGCCACTTATAGTTCTAACCCCTGAGTCACCATATAGTTCTAACCCTGAGCCACCATATAGTTCTAACCCCTGAGTCACCATATAGTGCTAACCCCTGAGCCAGCATATAGTGCTAACCCCTGATCCACAATATAGAGCTAACCCCTGAGCCACCATATAGTGCTAACCCCTGAGCCAGCATATAGAGCTAACCCCTGAGCCACCATATAGTTCTAACCCCTGAGCCACCATATAGTGATAACCACTGAGCCAGCATATAGTGCTAACCCCTGAGCCAGCATATAGAGCTAACCCCTGAGCCACCATATAGTGCTAACCCCTGAGCCACCATATAGTTCTAACCCCTGAGCCACCATATAGTTCTAACCCCTGAGCCACCATATAGTGATAACCACTGAGCCAGCATATAGTGCTAACCACTGAGCCATTATATAGTGCTAATCCCAGAGCCAGAATATATTGCTAACCACTGAGCCAGCATATAGTGCTAACCCCTGAGCCACCATATCGTGCTAACCCCTGAGCCACCATATAGTGCTAACCCCTGAGCCACCATTTAGTGCTAACCCCTGAGCCACCTTATAGTGCTAACCATTGAGCCACCATATAGTGCTAACCCCTGAGCCACCATATAGTTCTAACCCCTGAGTCACCATATAGTGCTAACCCCTGAGCCACCATATAGTGCTAACCCCTGAGCCACCATATAGTTCTATCCCCTGAGCCACCATATAGTGCTAACCCCTGAGCCACCATATAGTGATAACCACTGAGCCAGCATATAGTGCTAACCACTGAGCCATTATATAGTGCTAATCCCTGAGCCAGCATATATTGCTAACCACTGAGCCAGCATATAGTGCTAACCCCTGAGCCACCATATAGTGCTAACCCCTGAGCCACCATACAGTGCTAACCCCTGAGCAACCATATGGTGCTAACCCCTGAGCCACCATACAGTGCTAACCCCTGAGCCACCATATAGTGCTAACCCCTGAGCAACCATATAGTGCTAACCCCTGAGCCAGCATATAGTGCTAACCCCTGAGCCACCATATAGTGCTAACCCCTGAGCAAACATATAGTGCTAACCCCTGAGCCACCATATAGTGCTAACCCCTGAGCCACCATATAGTGCTAACCCCTGAGCCACCATACAGTGCTAACCCCTGAGTCACCATATAGTGCTACCCCCTGAGCCACCATACAGTGCTAACCCCTGAGTCACCATATAGAGCTAACCCCTGAGCCACCATACAGTGCTAACCCCTGAGCCACCATATAGTGCTAACCCCTGAGCCACCATACAGTGCTAACCCCTGAGCCACCATATAGTGCTAACCCCTGAGCAACCATATAGTGCTAAACCCCTGAGTCACCATATAGTGCTAACCCCTGAGCCACCATACAGTGCTAACCCCTGAGCGACCATATAGTGCTAACCTCTGAGTGACCATATAGTGCTAACCCCTGAGCCACCATACAGTGCTAACCCCTGAGCCACCATACAGTGCTAACCCCTGAGCCACCATACAGTGCTAACCCCTGAGCCACCATACAGTGCTAACGCCTGAGCCACCATATAGTGCTAACCACTGAGCCACCATATAGTGCTAACCACTGAGCCAAAATACAGCGCTAACCCCTGAGCCACCATACAGCGCTAACCCCTGAGCCACCATATAGTGCTAACCACTGAGCCACCATACAGTACTAACCCCTGAGCCACCATATAGTGCTAACCCCTGAGCCAGCATATAGTGTTAACCCCTGAGCCACCATACAGTGCTAACCCCTGAGCCACCATATAGCGCTAACCCCTGAGTCACCATATAGAGCTAACCCCTGAGCCACCATACAGTGCTAACCCCTGAGCCACCATATAGTGCCAACCACTGAGTCAGCATATAGTGCTAACCCCTGAGCCAGCATACAGTGCTAACCACTGAGCCACTATATAGTGCTAACCCCTGAGCCACCATACAGTGCTAACCCCTGTGCCACCATATAGTGCTAACCCCTGAGCCAGCATACAGTGCTAACCACTGAGCCACTATATAGTGCTAACCCCTGAGCCAGCATATAGTGCTAACCTCTGAGTCAGCATATAGTGCTAACCCCTGAGCCTCCACATAGTGCTAACCACTGAGTCACCATACAGTGCTAACCCCTGAGCCACCATACAGTGCTAACCACTGAGCCACTATATAGTGCTAACCCCTGAGCCAGCATATAGTGCTAACCCCTGAGTCAGCATATAGTGCTAACCCCTGAGCCTCCACATAGTGCTAACCACTGAGCCACCATACAGTGCTAACCCCTGAGCCACCATACAGTGCTAACCACTGAACCACCATACAGTGCTAACCAGTGAGCCACCATATAGTGCTAACCCCTGAGCCACCATATAGTGCTAACCCCTGAGCGACCATATAGTGCTAACCCCTGAGCCACCATATAGTGCTAACCACTGAGCCACCATATAGTGCTAACCCCTGAGCCACCATACAGTGCTAACCACTGAGCCACCATACAGTGCTAACCCCTGAGCCACCATATAGTGCTAACCCCTGAGTCATCATATAGTGCTAACCCCTGAACCACCATATAGTACTAACCACTGAGACACCATATAGTGCTAACCACTGAGCCACCATATAGTGCTAACCAATGAGCCACCATAAAGTGTTAACCAATGAGCCACCATATAGTGCTAACCACTGAGCCACCATACAGTGCTAACCCCTGAGCCACCATATAGTGCTAACCCCTGAGTCATCATATAGTGCTAACCCCTGAACCACCATATAGTGCTAACCACTGAGCCACCATATAGTGCTAACCACTGAGCCACCATATAGTGCTAATCCCTGAGCCACCATATAGTTCTAACCCCTGAGCCACCATATAGTGCTAACCCCTGAGCCAGCATATAGTGCTAACCCCTGAGTCACCATATAGTGCTAACCACTGAGCCACCATACAGTGCTAATCCCTGAGCCACCATACAGTGCTAACCCCTGAGACAGCATATAGTGCTAACCACTGAGCCAGCATATAGTGCCAACCCCTGAGCCACCATAGAGTGCTAATCCCTGAGCCACCATACAGTGCTAACCACTGAGCCACCATATAGTGCTAATCCCTGAGCCACCATATAGTTCTAACCCCTGAGCCACCATATAGTGCTAACCCCTGAGCAAGCATATAGTGCCAACGCCTGAGCCACCATATAGTGCTAACCCCTGAGCCACCATATAGTGCTAACCCCTGAGCCACCATATAGTGCTAACCCCTGAGCCACCATACAGTGCTAATCCCTGAGCCACCATACAGTGCTAACCACTGAGCCACCATATAGTGCTAATCCCTGAGCCACCATATAGTTCTAACCCCTGAGCCACCATATAGTGCTAACCCCTGAGCAAGCATATAGTGCCAACGCCTGAGCCACCATATAGTGCTAACCCCTGAGCCACCATATAGTGCTAACCCCTGAGCCACCATATAGTGCTAACCCCTGAGCCACCATACAGTGCTAACCCCTAAGACAGCATACAGTGCTAATCCCTGAGCCACCATACAGTGCTAACCCCTGAGACAGCATATAGAGCTAACCCCTGAGCAACCATATAGTGCTAACCCCTGAGCCACCATACAGTGCTAACCCCTGAGCCAGCATATAGTGCTAACCACTGAGCCACCATATAGTGCTAACCCCTGAGCCACCATATAGTGCTAACCCCTGAGCCACCATATGGTGCTAACCCCTGAGCCACCATATAGAGCTAACCCCTGAGTCACCATATATTGCTAACCCCTGAGTCACCATATAGTGCTAACCCCTGAGCCACCATATAGTGCTAACCCCTGAGCCTCCATATAGTGCTAACCCCTGAGCCTCCATATAGAGCTAACCCCTGAGCCTCCATATAGAGCTAACCCCTGAGCCACCATATAGTGCTAACCCCTGAGCCACCATATGGTGCTAACCCCTGAGCCACCATATAGAGCTAACCCCTGAGTCACCATATATTGCTAACCCCTGAGTCACCATATAGTGCTAACCCCTGAGCCACCATATAGAGCTAACCCCTGAGCCTCCATATAGAGCTAACCCCTGAGCCTCCATATAGAGCTAACCCCTGAGCCTCCATATAGAGCTAACCCCTGAGCCACCATACAGTGCTAATCCCTGAGCCACCATACAGTGCTAACCACTGAGCCACCATATAGTGCTAATCCCTGAGCCACCATATAGTGCTAACCCCTGAGCCACCATATAGTGCTAACCCCTGAGTCACCATATAGTGCTAACCCCTGAGCAAGCATATAGTGCCAACGCCTGAGCCACCATATAGTGCTAACCCCTGAGCCACCATATAGTGCTAACCCCTGAGCCACCATATAGTGCTAACCCCTGAGCCACCATATAGTGCTAACCCCTGAGCCACCATATAGTGCTAACCCCTGAGCCACCATATAGTGCTAACCCCTGAGCCACCATATAGTGCTAACCCCTGAGCCACCATATAGTGCTAACCCCTGAGCCTCCATATAGTGCTAACCCCTGAGCCACCATATAGTGCTAACCCCTGAGCCTCCATATAGAGCTAACCCCTGAGCCTCCATATAGAGCTAACCCCTGAGCCACCATATAGTGCTAACCCCTGAGCCACCATATAGTGCTAACCCCTGAGCCACCATATAGTGCTAACCCCTGAGCCTCCATATAGAGCTAACCCCTGAGCCTCCATATAGAGCTAACCCCTGAGCCACCATATAGTGCTAACCCCTGAGCCACCATATAGTGCTAACCCCTGAGCCACCATATAGTGCTAACCCCTGAGCCACCATATAGAGCTAACCCCTGAGCCAGCATATAGTGCTAACCCCTGAGCCAGCATATAGTGCTAACCCCTGAGCCTCCATATAGAGCTAACCCCTGAGCCTCCATATAGAGCTAACCCCTGAGCCACCATATAGTGCTAACCCCTGAGCCACCATACAGTGCTAACCCCTGAGCCTCCATATAGAGCTAACCCCTGAGCCACCATACAGTGCTAACCCCTGAGCCTCCATATAGAGCTAACCCCTGAGCCACCATACAGTGCTAACCCCTGAGCCACCATATAGTGCTAACCCCTGAGCCTCCATATAGAGCTAACCCCTGAGCCTCCATATAGAGCTAACCCCTGAGCCACCATATAGTGCTAACCCCTGAGCCACCATATAGTGCTAACCCCTGAGCCACCATATAGAGCTAACCCCTGAGCCACCATATAGTGCTAACCCCTGAGCCACCATATAGAGCTAACCCCTGAGCCACCATACAGTGCTAACCCCTGAGCCTCCATATAGAGCTAACCCCTGAGTCACCATATAGTGCTAATCACTGAGCCACCATATAGTGCTAACCCCTGAGCCACCATATAGTGCTAACCCCTGAGCCAGCATATAGTGCTAACCCCTGAGCCACCATATAGCGCTAACCCCTGAGCCACCATATAGTGCTAACCCCTGAGCCACCATATAGTGCTAACCCCTGAGCCACCATATAGTGCTAACCCCTGAGCCTCCATATAGAGCTAACCCCTGAGTCACCATATAGTGCTAATCACTGAGCCACCATATAGAGCTAACCCCTGAGCCACCATATAGTGCTAACCCCTGAGCCACCATATAGTGCTAACCCCTGAGCCACCATATAGTGCTAACCCCTGAGCCACCATATAGTGCTAACCCCTGAGCCACCATATAGTGCTAACCCCTGAGCCACCATATAGAGCTAACCCCTGAGCCACCATATAGTGCTAACCCCTGAGCCAGCATATAGTGCTAACCCCTGAGCCACCATATAGAGCTAACCCCTGAGCCACCATATAGTGCTAACCCCTGAGCCACCATATAGTGCTAACCCCTGAGCCACCATATAGTGCTAACCCCTGAGCCACCATATAGTGCTAACCCCTGAGCCACCATATAGAGCTAACCCCTGAGCCACCATATAGTGCTAACCCCTGAGCCACCATATAGTGCTAACCCCTGAGCCAGCATATAGTGCTAACCCCTGAGCCACCATATAGTGCTAACCCCTGAGCCACCATATAGTGCTAACCCCTGAGCCTCCATATAGTGCTAACCCCTGAGCCAGCATATAGTGCTAACCCCTGAGCCACCATATAGTGCTAACCCCTGAGCCACCATATAGTACTAACTACTGAGCCACCATACAGTGCTAACCCCTGAGCCAGCATATAGTGCTAACCCCTGAGCCACCATATAGTGCTAACCCCTGAGCCAGCATATAGAGCTAACCCCTGAGCCACCATATAGTGCTAACCCCTGAGCCACCATATAGAGCTAACCCCTGAGCCACCATATAGTGCTAACCCCTGAGCCACCATATAGTACTAACTACTGAGCCACCATATAGTGCTAACCCCTGAGCCAGCATATAGTGCTAACCCCTGAGCCACCATATAGTGCTAGCCCCTGAGCCACCATATAGTACTAACTACTGAGCCACCATATAGTGCTAACCCCTGAGCCAGCATATAGTGCTAACCCCTGAGCCACCATATAGTGCTAACCCCTGAGCCAGCATATAGAGCTAACCCCTGAGCCACCATATAGTGCTAACCCCTGAGCCACCATATAGAGCTAACCCCTGAGCCACCATACAGTGCTAACCCCTGAGCCAGCATATAGTGCTAACCCCTGAGCCACCATATAGAGCTAACCCCTGAGCCACCATACAGTGCTAACCCCTGAGCCAGCATATAGAGCTAACCCCTGAGCCACCATATAGTGCTAACCCCTGAGCCACCATATAGAGCTAACCCCTGAGCCACCATACAGTGCTAACCCCTGAGCCTCCATATAGAGCTAACCCCTGAGCCTCCATATAGTGCTAACCCCTGAGCCACCATACAGTGCTAACCCCTGAGCCAGCATATAGTGCTAACCCCTGAGCCTCCATATAGAGCTAACCCCTGAGCCAGCATATAGAGCTAACCCCTGAGCCACCATATAGTGCTAACCCCTGAGCCACCATATAGTGCTAACCCCTGAGCCACCATATAGAGCTAACCCCTGAGCCACCATATAGTGCTAACCCCTGAGCCTCCATATAGAGCTAACCCCTGAGCCACCATACAGTGCTAACCCCTGAGCCAGCATATAGTGCTAACCCCTGAGCCACCATATAGTGCTAACCCCTGAGCCACCATATAGTACTAACTACTGAGCCACCATACAGTGCTAACCCCTGAGCCAGCATATAGTGCTAACCCCTGAGCCTCCATATAGAACTAATCCCTGAGCCACCATATAGTGCTAACCCCTGAGCCAGCATATAGTGCTAACCCCTGAGCCACCATATAGAGCTAACCCCTGAGCCTCCATATAGACCTAACCCCTGAGTCACCATATAGTGCTAATCCCTGAGCCACCATATAGTGCTAACCCCTGAGCCACCATATAGAGCTAACCCCTGAGCCACCATATAGTGCTAACCCCTGAGCCACCATATAGTGCTAACCCCTGAGCCACCATATAGTGCTAACCCCTGAGCCACCATATAATGCTAACCCCTGAGCAACCATATAGTGCTAACCCCTGAGCCACCATATAGAGCTAACCCCTGAGCCTCCATATAGAGCTAACCCCTGAGCAACCATATAGTGCTAACCCCTGAGCCACCATATAGTGCTAACCCCTGAGCCACCATATAGTGCTAACCCCTGAGCCACCATATAGTGCTAACCCCTGAGCCAGCATATAGTTCTAACCCCTGAGTCACCATATAGTGCTAACCCCTGAGCCACCATATAGTGCTAACCCCTGAGCCACAATATAGTGCTAACCCCTGAGCCAGCATATAGTGCTAACCCCTGAGCCACCATATAGAGCTAACCCCTGAGCCACCATATAGTGCTAACCTCTGAGCCACCATATAGTGCTAACCCCTGAGCCACCATATAGTGCTAACCCCTGAGCCACCATATAGAGCTAACCACTGAGTCACCATATAGTGCTAACCCCTGAGCCACCATATAGTGCTAACCCCTGAGCCACCATATAGTGCTAACCCCTGAGCCACCATATAGTGCTAACCCCTGAGCCACCATATAGTGCTAACCCCTGAGCCACCATATAGTGCTAACCCCTGAGCCAGCATATAGAGCTAACCCCTGAGCCACCATATAGTGCTAACCCCTGAGCCACAATATAGTGCTAACCCCTGAGCCAGCATATAGTGCTAACCCCTGAGCCACCATATAGAGCTAACCCCTGAGCCACCATATAGTGCTAACCTCTGAGCCACCATATAGTGCTAACCCCTGAGCCACCATATAGTGCTAACCCCTGAGCCACCATATAGAGCTAACCACTGAGTCACCATATAGTGCTAACCCCTGAGCCACCATATAGTGCTAACCCCTGAGCCACCATATAGTGCTAACCCCTGAGCCACCATATAGTGCTAACCCCTGAGCCACCATATAGTGCTAACCCCTGAGCCACCATATAGTGCTAACCCCTGAGCCAGCATATAGAGCTAACCCCTGAGCCACCATATAGTGCTAACCCCTGAGCCACCATATAGAGCTAACCCCTGAGCCACCATATAGTGCTAACCTCTGAGCCACCATATAGTGCTAACCCCTGAGCCACCATATAGTGCTAACCCCTGAGCCACCATATAGAGCTAACCACTGAGTCACCATATAGTGCTAACCCCTGAGCCACCATATAGTGCTAACCCCTGAGCCACCATATAGTGCTAACCCCTGAGCCACCATATAGTGCTAACCCCTGAGCCACCATATAGTGCTAACCCCTGAGCCACCATATAGTGCTAACCCCTGAGCCACCATATAGTGCTAACCCCTGAGCCACCATATAGTGCTAACCCCTGAGCCACCATATAGAGCTAACCCCTGAGCCACCATATAGTGCTAACCCCTGAGCCACCATATAGTGCTAACCCCTGAGCCACCATATAGTGCTAACCCCTGAGCCACCATATAGAGCTAACCCCTGAGCCACCATATAGTGCTAACCCCTGAGCCACCATATAGAGCTAACCCCTGAGCCACCATATAGTGCTAACCCCTGAGCCACCATATAGTGCTTATCCCTGAGCCAGCATATAGTGCTAACCCCTGAGCCACCATATAGAGCTAACCCCTGAGCCACCATATAGTGCTAACCCCTGAGCCACCATATAGTGCTAACCCCTGAGCCACCATATAGTGCTAACCCCTGAGCCACCATATAATGCTAACCCCTGAGCAACCATATAGTGCTAACCCCTGAGCCACCATATAGAGCTAACCACTGAGTCACCATATAGTGCTAACCCCTGAGCCACCATATAGTGCTAACCCCTGAGCCACCATATAGTGCTAACCCCTGAGCCACCATATAGAGCTAACCACTGAGTCACCATATAGTGCTAAACCCTGAGCCACCATATAGTGCTAACCCCTGAGCCACCATATAGTGCTAACCCCTGAGCCACCATATAGAGCTAACCACTGAGTCACCATATAGTGCTAAACCCTGAGCCACCATATAGTGCTAACCCCTGAGCCACCATATAGTGCTAACCCCTGAGTCACCATATAGTGCTAACCCCTGAGCCAGCATATAGTGCTAATCCCTGAGCCACCATATAGTGCTAACCCCTGAGCCACCATATAGAGCTAACCCCTGAGCAACCATATAGTGCTAACCCCTGAGCCAGCATATAGTGCTAACCCCTGAGCAACCATATAGTGCTAACCCCTGAGCCACCATATAGAGCTAACCACTGAGTCACCATATAGTGCTAAACCCTGAGCCACCATATAGTGCTAACCCCTGAGCCACCATATAGTGCTAACCCCTGAGCAACCATATAGTGCTAACCCCTGAGCCACCATATAGAGCTAACCACTGAGTCACCATATAGTGCTAACTCCTGAGCCACCATATAGTGCTAACCCCTGAGCCACCATATAGTGCTAACCCCTGAGCAACCATATAGTGCTAACCCCTGAGCCACCATATAGTGCTAACCCCTGAGCCACCATATAGTGCTAACCCCTGAGCCACCATATAGTGCTAACCCCTGAGCCACCATATAGTGCTAACCCCTGAGCCAGCATATAGTGCTAACCCCTGAGCCACCATATAGTACTAACCCCTGAGCCACCATATAGTGCTAACCCCTGAGCCACCATATAGTTCTAACCCCTGAGCCACCATATAGTGCTAACCCCTGAGCCATCATATAGTGCTAACCCCTGAGTCACCATATAGTGCTAACCCCTGAGCCACCATACAGTGCTAACCCCTGAGCCACCATATAGTGCTAACCCCTGAGCCACCATATAGAGCTAACCCCTGAGCCACCATATAGTGCTAACCCCTGATCCACCATATAGTGCTAACCCCTGAGCCAGCATATAGTGCTAACCCCTGAGCCACCATATAGAGCTAACCCCTGAGTCACCATATAGTGCTAACCCCTGAGCCACCATATAGAGCTAACCCCTGAGCCACCATATAGTGCTAACCCCTGAGCCACCAAATAGTGCTAACCCCTGAGCCACCAAATAGTGCTAACCCCTGAGCCACCATATAGAGCTAACCCCTGAGCCACCATATAGTGCTAACCCCTGAGCCACCAAATAGTGCTAACCCCTGAGCCACCAAATAGTGCTAACCCCTGAGCCACCATATAGTGCTAACCCCTGAGCCAGCATATAGTGCTAACTCCTGAGTCACCATATAGTGCTAACCCCTGAGTCACCATATAGTGCTAACCCCTGAGTCACCATATAGAGCTAACCCCTGAGCCACCATATAGTGCTAACCCCTGAGCCACCATATAGTGCTAACCCCTGAGCCACCATATAGTGCTAACCCCTGAGCCAGCATATAGAGCTAACCCCTGAGCCACCATATAGAGCTAACCCCTGAGCCACCATATAGTGCTAACCCCTGAGTCACCATATAGTGGTAACCCCTGAGCCACCATATAGTGCTAACCCCTGAGCCACCAAATAGTGCTAACCCCTGAGCCACCATATAGTGCTAACCCCTGAGCCACCAAATAGTGCTAACCCCTGAGTCACCATATAGTGCTAACCCCTGAGTCAAAAATATAGTGCTAACCCCTGAGTCACCATATAGTGCTAACCCCTGAGCCACCATATAGTGCTAACCCCTGAGCCACCATATAGTGCTAACCCCTGAGCCACCATATAGTGCTAACCCCTGAGCCAGCATATAGAGCTAACCCCTGAGCCACCATATAGTGCTAACCCCTGAGCCACCATATAGTGCTAACCCCTGAGCCACCATATAGTGCTAACCACTGAGCCACCATATAGTGCTAACCCCTGAGCCACCATATAGTGCTAACCCCTGAGACACCATATAGAGCTAACCCCTGAGCCAGCATATAGTGCTAACCCCTGAGCCACCATATAGAGCTAACCCCCGAGCCACCATATAGAGCTAACCCCTGAGCCACCATATAGAGCTAACCCCTGAGCCACCATATAGTGCTAACCCCTGAGCCTCCATATAGTGCTAACCACTGAGCCACCATGTAGTGCTAACCCCTGAGCCACCATATAGAGCTAACCCCTGAGCCACCATATAGTGCTAACCCCTGAGCCACCATATAGTGCTAACCCCTGAGCCACCATAGAGTGCTAACCCCTGAGCCAGCATATAGTGCTAACCCCTGAGCCACCATATAGCGCTAACCCCTGAGCCACCATATAGTGCTAACCCCTGAGCCACCATAGAGTGCTAACCCCTGAGCCAGCATATAGTGCTAACCCCTGAGCCACCATATAGCGCTAACCCCTGAGCCACCATATAGTGCTAACCCCTGAACCACCATATAGTGCTAACCCCTGAGCCACCATATAGAGCTAACCCCTGAGTCACCATATAGTGCTAACCCCTGAGCCACCATACAGTGCTAACCCCTGAGCCACCATACAGTGCTAACCCCTGAGCCACCATATAGAGCTAACCCCTGAGCCACCATATAGTGCTAACCCCTGAACCAGCATATAGTGCTAACCACTGAGCCACCATAGAGTGCTAACCCCTGAGCCACCATATAGAGCTAACCCCTGAGCCACCATATAGTACTAACCCCTGAGCCACCATATAGTGCTAACCCCTGAGCCACCATATAGTGCTAACCCCTGAGCCACCATATAGTACTAACCCCTGAGCCACCATATAGTGCTAACCCCTGAGCCACCATATAGAGCTAACCCCTGAGCCACCATATAGTGCTAACCCCTGAGCCACCATAGAGTGCTAACCCCTGAGCCACCATATAGAGCTAACCCCTGAGCCACCATATAGTGCTAACCCCTGAACCAGCATATAGTGCTAACCACTGAGCCAGCATACAGTGCTAACCCCTGAGCCAGCATATAGAGCTAACCCCTGAGCCAGCATATAGTGCTAACCCCTGAACCACCATAGAGTGCTAACCCCTGAGCCACCATATAGAGCTAACCCCTGAGTCACCATATAGTGCTAACCCCTGAACCAGCATATAGTGCTAACCACTGAGCCAGCATACAGTGCTAACCCCTGAGCCAGCATATAGAGCTAACCCCTGAGCCAGCATATAGTGCTAACCCCTGAACCACCATAGAGTGCTAACCCCTGAGCCACCATATAGAGCTAACCCCTGAGTCACCATAGAGTGCTAACCCCTGAACCAGCATATAGTGCTAACCACTGAGCCAGCATACAGTGCTAACCCCTGAGCCAGCATATAGAGCTAACCCCTGAGCCACCATATAGAGCTAACCCCTGAGCCAGCATACAGTGCTAACCCCTGAGCCAGCATATAGAGCTAACCCCTGAACCACCATACAGTGCTAACCCCTGAGCCAGCATATAGAGCTAACCCCTGAGTCACCATATAGTGCTAACCACTGAGCCAGCATATAGTGCTAACCCCTGAGCCAGCATACAGTGCTAACCTCTGAGCCAGCATATAGAGCTAACCCCTGAGCCACCATACAGTGCTAACCCCTGAGCCAGCATATAGAGCTAACCCCTGAGCCAGCATATAGAGCTAACCCCTGAGCCACCATATAGTGCTAACCCCTGAGCCACCATATCGTGCTAACCCCTGAACCACCATATAGTGCTAACCCCTGAGCCACCATATAGAGCTAACCCCTGAGCCACCATATAGTGCTAACCCCTGAGCCACCATAGAGTGCTAACCCCTGAGCCACCATATAGTGCTAACCCCTGAGCCACCATAGAGTGCTAACCCCTGAGCCACCATATAGTGCTAACCCCTGAGCCACGATATAGTGATAACCCCTGAGTCACCATATAGTGCTAACCCCTGAGCCACCATATAGTGCTAACCCCTGAGCCACGATATAGTGATAACCCCTGAGTCACCATATAGTGCTAACCCCTGAGCCACCATATAGTGCTAACCCCTGAGCCACCATATAGTGCTAACCCCTGAGCCACCATATAGTGCTAACCACTGAGCCACCATATAGCGCTAACCCCTGAGCCACCATATAGTGCTAACCCCTGAGCCAGCATATAGTGCTAACCCCTGAGCCAGCATATAGTGCTAACCACTCAGGCACCATACAGTGATAACCACTGAGCCACCATATAGTGCTAACCCCTGAGCCACCATATAGTGCTAACCCCTGAGCCACCATATAGTGCTAACCACTGAGCCACCATATAGCGCTAACCCCTGAGCCACCATATAGTGCTAACCCCTGAGCCACCATATAGAGCTAACCCCTGAGCCAGCATATAGCGCTAACCCCTGAGCCACCATATAGTGCTAACCCCTGAGCCACCATATAGTGCTAACCCCTGAGCCACCATATAGTGCTAACCCCTGAGCCACGATATAGTGCTAACCCCTGAGCCACCATAGAGTGCTAACCCCTGAGCCACCATATAGAGCTAACCCCTGAGTCACCATATAGTGCTAACCCCTGAGCCACCATATAGTGCTAACCCCTGAGTCACCATATAGTGCTAACTCCTGAGCCAGCATATAGTGCTAACCACTCAGGCACCATACAGTGCTAACCCCTGAGTCACCATATAGTGCTAACCCCTGAGCCACCATATAGTGCTAACCCCTGAACCACCATATAGTGCTAACCCCTGAGCCACCATATAGTGCTAACCACTGAGCCACCATATAGCGCTAACCCCTGAGCCACCATATAGTACTAACCCCTGAGCCACCATATAGCGCTAACCCCTGAGCCACCATATAGTACTAACCCCTGAGCCACCATATAGTGCTAACCCCTGAGCCACCATATAGTACTAACCCCTGAGCCACCATATAGTGCTAACCCCTGAGCCACCATATAGTGCTAACCCCTGAGCCACCATACAGTGCTAACCCCTGAGCCACCATATAGTGCTAACCCCTGAGCCACCATATAGAGCTAACCCCTGAGCCACCATATAGTGCTAACCCCTGAGCCACCATATAGTGCTAACCCCTGAGCCACCATATAGAGCTAACCCCTGAGCCACCATATAGTGCTAACCCCTCAGCCACCATATAGTGCTAACCCCTGAGCCACCATATAGTGCTAACCCCTGAGCCACCATACAGTGCTAACCCCTCAGCCACCATATAGTGCTAACCCCTGAGCCACCATATAGAGCTAACCCCTGAGCCACCATATAGTGCTAACCCCTGAGCCACCATACAGTGCTAACCCCTCAGCCACCATATAGTGCTAACCCCTGAGCCACCATATAGAGCTAACCCCTGAGCCACCATATAGTGCTAACCCCTCAGCCACCATATAGTGCTAACCCCTGAGCCACCATATAGTGCTAACCCCTGAGCCACCATACAGTGCTAACCCCTGAGCCACCATATAGTGCTAACCCCTGAGCCACCATATAGAGCTAACCCCTGAGCCAGCATATAGTGCTAACCCCTGAGCCACCATATAGAGCTAACCCCTGAGCCACCATATAGTGCTAACCCCTGAGCCACCATACAGTGCTAACCCCTCAGCCAGCATATAGTGCTAACCCCTGAGCCACCATATAGAGCTAACCCCTGAGCCACCATATAGAGCTAACCCCTGAGCCACCATACAGTGCTAACCCCTCAGCCACCATATAGTGCTAACCCCTGAGCCACCATATAGTGCTAACCCCTGAGCCACCATATAGTGCTAACCCCTGAGCCACCATATAGAGCTAACCCCTGAGCCACCATATAGTGCTAACCCCTGAGCCACCATATAGAGCTAACCCCTGAGCCACCATATAGAGCTAACCCCTGAGCCAGCATATAGTGCTAACCCCTGAACCAGCATATAGTGCTAACCCCTGAGCCACCATATAGTGCTAACCCCTGAGCCACCATATAGTGCTAACCCCTGAACCACCATATAGTGCTAACCCCTGATCCAGCATATAGCGCTAACCCCTGAGCCACCATATAGTGCTAACCCCTGAGCCACCATATAGTGCTAACCCCTGAACCAGCATATAGTGCTAACCCCTGAGTCACCATATAGCGCTAACTCCTGAGCCACCATATAGTGCTAACCCCTGAGCCACCATATAGTGCTAACCCCTGATCCACCATATAGTGCTAACCCCTGAGCCAGCATATAGTGCTAACCCCTGAGCCACCATATAGTACTAACCCCTGAGCCACCATATAGTGCTAACCCCTGAGCCACCATAGAGTGCTAACCCCTGAGCCACCATATAGTGCTAACCCCTGAGCCACCATATCGTGCTAACCCCTGAGCCAGCATATAGTGCTAACCCCTGAGCCACCATAGAGTGCTAACCCCTGAGCCACCATATAGAGCTAACCCCTGAGCCACCATATAGTGCTAACCCCTGAGCCACCATATAGTGCTAACCCCTGAGCCAGCATATAGTGCTAACCCCTGAGCCAGCATATAGTGCTAACCCCTGAGCCACCATATAGTGCTAACCCCTGAGCCACCATATCGTGCTAACCCCTGAGCCAGCATATAGTGCTAACCCCTGAGCCACCATATAGTACTAACCCCTGAGCCACCATATAGTGCTAACCCCTGAGCCACCATATAGTACTAACTACTGAGCCACCATACAGTGCTAACCCCTGAGCCACCATATAGTGCTAACCCCTGAGCCACTATATAGTACTAACCCCTGAGCCACCATATAGTGCTAACCCCTGAGCCACCATAGAGTGCTAACCCCTGAGCCACCATATAGAGCTAACCCCTGAGCCACCATATAGTGCTAACCCCTGAGCCACCATATAGTACTAACCCCTGAGCCACCATATAGTGCTAACCCCTGAGCCACCATATAGTACTAACCCCTGAGCCACCATATAGTGCTAACCCCTGAGCCACCATATAGTGCTAACCCCTCAGCCACCATATAGTGCGAACCACTGAGCCACCATATAGTGCTAACCCCTGAGCCACCATATAGTGCTAACCCCTGAGCCACCATATAGTGCTAACCCCTGAGCCACCATATAGAGCTAACCCCTGAGCCACCATATTGTGCTAACCCCTGAGCCACCATATAGTGCTAACCCCTGAGCCACCATATAGAGCTAACCCCTGAGCCACCATATAGAGCTAACCCCTGAGCCACCATATAGTGCTAACCCCTGAGCCAGCATATAGTGCTAACCCCTGAGCCACCATATAGTGCTAACCCCTGAGCCACCATATAGTGCTAACCCCTGAGCCAGCATATAGTGCTAACCCCTGAGCCACCATATAGAGCTAACCCCTGAGCCACCATATAGTGCTAACCCCTGAGCCACCATGCAGTGCTAACCCCTGAGCCACCATATAGTGCTAACCCCTGAGCCAGCATATAGTGCTAACCCCTGAGCCACCATATAGAGCTAACCCCTGAGCCACCATATAGAGCTAACCCCTGAGCCACCATATAGTGCTAACCCCTGAGCCACCATATAGTGCTAACCCCTGAGCCAGCATATAGTGCTAACCCCTGAGCCACCATATAGAGCTAACCCCTGAGCCACCATATAGTGCTAACCCCTGAGCCACCATATAGTGCTAACCCCTGAGCCACCATATAGAGCTAACCCCTGAGCCACCATATAGTGCTAACCCCTGAGCCACCATATAGTGCTAACCCCTGAGCCACCATATAGAGCTAACCCCTGAGCCACCATATAGAGCTAACCCCTGAGCCACCATATAGTGCTAACCCCTGAGCCAGCATATAGTGCTAACCCCTGAGCCACCATATAGTGCTAACCCCTGAGCCACCATATAGAGCTAACCCCTGAGCCACCATATAGTGCTAACCCCTGAGCCACCATATAGTGCTAACCCCTGAGCCAGCATATAGTGCTAACCCCTGAGCCACCATATAGTGCTAACCCCTGAGCCACCATATAGAGCTAACCCCTGAGCCACCATATAGTGCTAACCCCTGAGCCACCATATAGTGCTAACCCCTGAGCCACCATATAGAGCTAACCCCTGAGCCACCATATAGAGCTAACCCCTGAGCCAGCATATAGTGCTAACCCCTGAGCCACCATATAGTGCTAACCCCTGAGCCACCATACAGTGCTAACTCCTGAGCCAGCATATAGTGCTAACCCCTGAGCCAGCATACAGTGCTAACCCCTGAGCCAGCATATAGTGCTAACCTCTGAGCCAGCATATAGTGCTAACCCCTGAGCCACCATATAGAGCTAACCCCTGAGTCACCATATAGTGCTAACCCCTGAGCCACCATATAGTGCTAACCCCTGAGCCAGCATATAGTGCTAACCCCTGAGCCAGCATACAGTGCTAACCCCTGAGCCAGCATATAGTGCTAACCCCTGAGCCACCATACAGTGCTAACCCCTGAGCCAGCATATAGTGCTAACCACTGAGCCAGCATATAGTGCTAACCCCTGAGCCACCATATAGTGCTAACCCCTGAGCCAGCATACAGTGCTAACCCCTGAGCCACCATATAGTGCTAACCCCTGAGCCACCATATAGTGCTAACCCCTGAGCCACCATATAGTGCTAACCCCTGAGCCACCATATAGTGCTAACCCCTGAGCCACCATATAGTGCTAACCCCTGAGCCACCATATAGTGCTAACCCCTGAGTCACCATATAGTGCTAACTCCTGAGCCACCATATAGTGCTAACCTCTGAGCCACCATATAGTGCTAACCCCTGAGCCACCATATAGTGCTAACCCCTGAGCCACCATATAGTGCTAACCACTGAGCCACCATATAGTGCTAACCCCTGAGCCAGCATATAGTGCTAACCCCTGAGCCACCATATAGTGCTAACCACTGAGCCACCATACAGTGCTAATTTCACGGGTGTGTCGCCACGAAGATCGTCACGATTACACAGCCTGACTTCTCGCAGCTGACTTTTTTGTGCTTTGTGTTTTCGGCAGTGAGGGAGTTAATTCTCTCTCTCTCTGTGCTAGACGAGGTCCAGCCTCGCCCAGCTGCAATCAGTGCTGCTGTAGTGAGTCTCCTTCAAATGCCTGCTGGTCTGTTTGGGAAGTGTCGGTGAAAGCATTTCATACAGACTTACAGAGCGGATCGTGGTATTTGGAGTTTCAGAGAAGTGTATTTGGAGTGTTTTTTCCCTTCCTCGCTTTATCATTTATCTCCTTTCCCGTTGGTGTTCCCTCTGTTGTAGTTGTGTAGTTTTTGTATGCAAGGTGGTTTTGGTTTTTCCCTTGTACTGTCTCGTTCGTCTAAGTACTGTGTGTGGGCATATTATTACTTGTCCTCTTTTGTTGTGATCGGGGTCCTTCTCAGGACTAGATTACTTAGATGCAGGGATCCTCAGGAGGTAGGGGTTACGCTGGCGGCCTGGACCTCTGTACCTTTAACAGTACCTCCAGGTTGAGGGATTAGTCAGGGCCCCAGCTTAGGGTCAGCTTAGGCCCCCTACCTCCAGTATACAGAGACAGCGTGACATTTTCACCGACCCACTTAGTTTTTCTCCAGCTACCATGGATCCAGTAGCCGGTCTAGCTCGGCAGTTGCAGAGTTTGTCCATGGAGCTGGCGGACGTTAGGTCCAAGGTTTTGCATCCTCAGGAGCAAGCCGGACCAGAACCTAAAGTAGCTCTCCCTGACAGGTTCACTGGGGGGCGGGACAAGTTTTTTGTTTTCCGGGAGGCATGCAAATTGTACTTTCGGCTGCGGCCTCGGTCATCGGGGAGTGAAGAACAAAGGGTGGGAATTGTCATCTCGCTCCTACAAGGGGACCCACAATCTTGGGCGTTCTCTCTTCCCCCGGGCTCCCCGGCTCTCCAGTCAGTGGATAGGTTTTTCGCTGCTCTGGGACTCGTATATGATGACCCAGATCGGATCTCCCTTGCTGAGTCTAAGTTACGTAGGATCCAGCAGGGAGATCGTCCGGCGGAGGAATTCTGTTCGGAGTTCCGTAGGTGGGCCACGGACACCCAGTGGAATGACCCGGCTCTTAGGAGCCAGTTTTGTCAAGGTTTATCCGACAAATTACAGGATGTGTTGGCACAGTATGACTCTCCCGCGTCACTGGAAGCCGCTATGGCCCTGGCTATTCGCGTTGACAGACGGCTTCGGGAGAGGTGCGGGATAACTCGACCCCCTGTGATGACTCCACCTCCTACAAGGTCCCCTCATATGGTGGTTCCCCTGGTCAGTCCAGAGGAGCCTATGCAATTAGGAGGGACATCATTTCGGGGGAGGGGACCGGTGGTGCGCCATAAGGCAGGAAGGTGTTTCTTCTGCGGGAGAAAGGGACATTTTATTGGGGGGTGTCCATCCCGTCCCTTGCAGAGTGAAGAGTCGTCGGAAAACTGTTGATCCCAGGTTGTGTGGTGGACGGCAATCTGGGAGTAGGTATTTCGTCCCTAGGTTCGTCTCAGTTTCTCGTACCGGCGGAGGTGGTGGTGGGTACGAGAACTGAGAGGATATCTGTTCTTCTGGATAGTGGGGCCGGGGCTAATCTGGTTGATGCTCGGTTTGCCCGGGTTCAAGGTATGCGATTGAGTGAGTTGGCTAAACCCATCCCCATATTCTCGATCGATGCCAGGCCTCTCGGTCAGGGAAGTTTTTTGCAAGCTGTGCATGACGTAAAACTTCAAGTGGGGGCGATACATAAAGAACTGTTGTCTTGCTACGTGTTGGAGGGTCTTCCCACTCCTATAGTGTTGGGCCTTCCTTGGTTAACTAAGCATAACCCGGTTATTAATTGGCAAACCAGAGAGATAAGCCAATGGAGTAAATTCTGTAATAAAAACTGCATGAACACTGTCATCGGTGCAGTTACTCCTTGGGTCTTACCTCCATTTCTGGCGGACTTTGAGGATGTATTCTCGGAGAAAGGGTGTCAGGAACTACCTCCTCATCGCGAGTATGACTGTTCTGTAAAACTGCTCCCTGAGGCCAAGTTACCTAAAGCTAGGTTGTATAACCTTTCTGGTCCTGAGAGGCAGGCCATGAAGGATTATATTTCAGAAAGTCTGGCTAAGGGGCATATTAGACCTTCATCTTCACCGGTGGCTGCGGGGTTCTTCTTTGTTAAGAAGAAAGATGGAGGCCTACGCCCTTGCCTGGATTTCCGTGAACTTAATCGGATTACGGTCCGAGATCCGTATTCACTCCCACTTATTCCCGATCTCTTTAATCAGATCGTGGGCGCCAAATGGTTCTCTAAGTTGGATCTCAGGGGGGCGTACAATCTGATTAGGATGAAGGAGGGGGATGAGTGGAAGACGGCGTTTAACACTCCGGAGGGGCATTATGAGAACCTTGTCATGCCATTCGGTCTGACTAATGCCCCGGCGGTGTTCCAACACTTTGTTAATGACATTTTTCGCCGCCTGGTGGGACAGTTTGTTGTCATATATCTGGATGATATCTTAATTTACTCGCCGGATCTGGTGTCTCATCAGGAGCACGTTAGGCAGGTGTTACAGATCTTGCGGGATAATAAACTGTATGCCAAATGGGAAAAGTGTGTGTTCGCCGTACAGGAACTCCAGTTTTTAGGCTTCCTGGTTTCAGCGTCCGGTTTTCGTATGGACCCTGGGAAAGTGCGGGCAGTTCTTGAGTGGGATCGGCCAGAGAATCTTAAGGCACTACAACGTTTCCTGGGGTTTGCTAATTATTACCGGAAGTTCATTCGTAATTTCTCGTCCGTGGTTAAGCCTCTCACAGACATGACTAAAAAGGGGACGGATTTTTCTAGGTGGTCTGACAAGGCTTGTCAAGCATTCTCCTGCTTGAAAAAATGTTTTGCCTCGGCACCCATACTCATTCAACCTGATGCGTCACAGCCATTCATTGTAGAGGTAGACGCTTCCGAGGTAGGGGTGGGAGCAGTATTGTCACAGGGTTCGTCCCCTGGTAAGTGGCATCCGTGCGCCTTTTTCTCTAAAAAATTGTCGTCCGCTGAGAGGAATTATGATGTCGGCAATAGGGAACTCTTGGCCATTAAGTTAGCTTTTGAGGAGTGGCGCCATTTTTTGGAGGGGGCAGTCCATCCGGTCACCGTCATCACCGATCACAAGAACCTGCTATATCTGGAGTCCGCGAAACGTCTGAATCCCAGACAAGCTAGGTGGTCATTGTTTTTTACCAGGTTTAATTTTGTCGTTACATATCGTCCTGGGTCAAAAAATGTAAAGGCGATGCCTTATCTCGCAGTTTCCCTGGGGCCGGGAATACGGACGACCCGATTCCTATCCTTCAGGAGGGGGTGGTAGTTTCGGCAGTATGCTCTGAGCTGGAGGAGGAGGTATTGGAGGCTCAGGGGGAAGCCCCTGTTGGACCTCCGGGGAGACTGTTTGTTCCAGATCAGTTGCGACAAAAGGTGATCGAGGCACACCATAACTCAGTTTTGGCAGGACACCCAGGGAGTAAAGCAACTGTGGATCTCCTCTCGCGTCGGTTTTGGTGGCCTAACTTACATAAGGAGGTGGTAACTTTTGTCGCGTCCTGTGGGGTTTGTGCGCGCTCTAAGACCTCACATACCCGTCCGTCTGGGGCCCTCTTACCTTTGAAGATCCCGGAGCGTCCTTGGACTCATCTGTCTATGGACTTTATTACGGACCTCCCTCCGTCTTCGGGTAAAACGGTCATACTCGTTGTAGTGGACAGGTTCAGCAAGATGGCACATTTTATCGCTCTTCCGGCTCTCCCTAATGCTAAAACTCTTGCGCAGGTGTTCATTGGGGAGATTGTGAGGCTTCACGAGGTACCCTCCGATGTGGTGTCTGATCGGGGGTCTCAGTTTGTGTCCAAGTTCTGGAAGGCGTTTTGTGCACGGCGGGGGATGCATTTGTCATTCTCATCGGCTTTTCACCCTCAGACCAATGGTCAGACGGAACGTATGAACCAGAGCTTGGAGACATATCTCCGGTGTTTTGTGTCAGAGAACCAGGAGGACTGGGCTTCTTTCTTACCTCTGGCAGAGTTTGCTCTTAATAATAGGCGGAGCGAGTCCACTGGTAAGTCCCCGTTTTTTGGGGCATATGGTTTTCACCCCCAGTTTTGTACTTTCAGTAGGGGGGGCTCTTCGGGGATTCCTGAGGAGGAACGATTTTCCTCTTCACTCGCTTCAGTATGGAGAGGGGTGCTGAAGAATCTGAATACTATGGGGAACCGATACAAACGTATGGCTGATAGGAGGAGAGTGTCTGGTCCGGACCTAAGTGTGAACGATCGGGTATGGTTGTCTACCAGGAATATTAAACTTAAGGTTCCCTCCTGGAAACTGGGTCCCAGGTTCATCGGGCCGTACAGAATCAGTTCTATTATTAATCCGGTGGCATTCCGTCTTGACCTCCCCCCTATGTTTAAAATTCACAACGTGTTCCACAGATCGTTGCTTAAGAGGTATGTGGCGCCGGTGGTACCGTCACCTTTACCTCCCCCTCCAGTGGTGGTCAATGGTAACTTGGAGTTCCAGGTATCAAGGGTCATCGATTCACGTTTTAATCGCCGGTCCCTTCAGTACCTGGTTCATTGGAAAGGGTATGGTCCTGAGGAGAGGATGTGGGTTCCTGCGTCGGATATTAACGCAGACCGATTAGTTCGGGCCTTCCACACGACTCACCCGGATAAACCTGGCCCTGAGGGTCCGGAGGCCCCTCGTAGAAGGGGGGGTACTGTCACGGGTGTGTCGCCACGAAGATCGTCACGATTACACAGCCTGACTTCTCGCAGCTGACTTTTTGGTGCTTTGTGTTTTCGGCAGTGAGGGAGTTAATTCTCTCTCTCTCTGTGCTAGACGAGGTCCAGCCTCGCCCAGCTGCAATCAATGCTGCTGTAGTGAGTCTCCTTCAAATGCCTGCTGGTCTGTTTGGGAAGTGTCGGTGAAAGCATTTCATACAGACTTACAGAGCGGATCGTGGTATTTGGAGTTTCAGAGATAAGTGTATTTGGAGTGTTTTTTCCCTTCCTCGCTTTATCATTTATCTCCTTTCCCGTTGGTGTTCCCTCTGTTGTAGTTGTGTAGTTTTTGTATGCAAGGTGGTTTTGGTTTTTCCCTTGTACTGTCTCGTTCGTCTAAGCACTGTGTGTGTGGGCATATTATTACTTGTCCTCTTTTGTTGTGATCGGGGTCCTTCTCAGGACTAGATTACTTAGGTGCAGGGATCCTCAGGAGGTAGGGGTTACGCTGGCGGCCTGGACCTCTGTACCTTTAACAGTACCTCCAGGTTGAGGGATTAGTCAGGGCCCCAGCTTAGGGTCAGCTTAGGCCCCCTACCTCCAGTATACAGAGACAGCGTGACAGCTAACCCCTGAGCCACCATATAGTGCTAACCACTGAGCCACCATATAGTGCTAACCCCTGAGCCACCATATAGTGCTTACCACTGAGCCACCATATAGTGCTAACCCCTGAGCCACCATATAGTGTTAACCCCTGAGCCACCATATAGTGCTAACCCCTGAGCCACCATATAGTGTTAACCCCTGAGCCACCATATAGTGCTAACCCCTGAGCCACCATATAGTGCTTACCACTGAGCCACCATATAGTGCTAACCCCTGAGCCACCATATAGTGTTAACCACTGAGCCACCATATAGTGCTAACCCCTGAGCCACCATATAGTGTTAACCCCTGAGCCACCATATAGTGCTAACCCCTGAGCCACCATATAGTGCTAACCCCTGAGCCAGCATATAGTGCTAACCCCTGAGCCAGCATATAGTGCTAATCACTGAGCCACCATATAGTGCTAACCCCTGAGCCACCATATAGTGCTAACCCCTGAGCCAGCATATAGAGCTAACCCCTGAGCCACCATATAGTGCTAACCCCTGAGCCACCATATAGTGCTAACCCCTGAGCCACCATATAGTGCTAACCCCTGAGCCACCATAGAGTGCTAACCCCTGAGCCACCATAGAGTGCTAACCCCTGAGCCACCATATAGAGCTAACCCCTGAGCCACCATATAGTGCTAACCCCTGAGCCACCATAGAGTGCTAACCCCTGAGCCACCATATAGAGCTAACCCCTGAGTCACCATATAGTGCTAACCCCTGAACCAGCATATAGTGCTAACCACTGAGCCAGCATACAGTGCTAACCCCTGAGCCAGCATATAGAGCTAACCCCTGAGCCACCATATAGAGCTAACCCCTGAACCACCATACAGTGCTAACCCCTGAGCCAGCATATAGAGCTAACCCCTGAGTCACCATATAGTGCTAACCACTGAGCCAGCATATAGTGCTAACCCCTGAGCCAGCATACAGTGCTAACCCCTGAGCCAGCATATAGAGCTAACCCCTGAGCCACCATACAGTGCTAACCCCTGAGCCAGCATATAGAGCTAACCCCTGAGTCACCATATAGTGCTAACCACTGAGCCACCATATAGTGCTAACCCCTGAGCCACCATATCGTGCTAACCCCTGAGTCACCATATAGTGCTAACCCCTGAGCCAGCATATAGAGCTAACCCCTGAGCCACCATATAGTGCTAACCCCTGAGCCACCATATAGTGCTAACCCCTGAGCCACCATATAGAGCTAACCCCTGAGCCACCATATAGAGCTAACCCCTGAGCCACCATATAGAGCTAACCCCTGAGCCACCATATAGAGCTAACCCCTGAGTCACCATATAGTGCTAACCCCTGAGCCACCATACAGTGCTAACCCCTGAGCCACCATATAGTACTAACCCCTGAGCCACCATATAGTGCTAACCCCTGAGCCCCCATACAGTGCTAACCCCTGAGCCAGCATATAGTGCTAACCCCTGAGCCAGCATATAGTGCTAACCCCTGAGCCACCATATAGTGCTAATCACTGAGCCACCATATAGTGCTAACCCCTGAGCCACCATAGAGTGCTAACCCCTGAGCCACCATAGAGTGCTAACCCCTGAGCCAGCATATAGTGCTAACCCCTGAGCCACGATATAGTGCTAACCCCTGAGCCACCATATAGTGCTAACCCCTGAGCCACCATATAGAGCTAACCCCTGAGCCACCATATAGTGATAACCCCTGAGTCACCATATAGTGCTAACCCCTGAGCCAGCATATAGTGCTAACCCCTGAGCCACCATATAGAGCTAACCCCTGAGCCACCATATAATGCTAACCCCTGAGCCACCATACAGTGCTAACCCCTGAGCCAGCATATAGTGCTAACCCCTGAGCCACCATATAGAGCTAACCCCTGAGCCACCATATAATGCTAACCCCTGAGCCACCATACAGTGCTAACCCCTGAGCCACCATATAGTGCTAACCCCTGAGCCAGCATATAGTGCTAACCCCTGAGCCACCATATAGTGCTAACCCCTGAGCCACCATATAGTGCTAACCCCTGAGCCACCATATAGTGCTAACCCCTGAGCCACCATAGAGTGCTAACCGCTGAGCCACCATAGAGTGCTAACCCCTGAGCCACCATATAGAGCTAACCCCTGAGCCACCATATAGTGCTAACCCCTGAGCCACCATATAGTGCTAACCCCTGAGCCAGCATATAGTGCTAACCCCTGAGCCACCATAGAGTGCTAACCCCTGAGCCACCATATAGAGCTAACCCCTGAGCCACCATATAGAGCTAACCCCTGAGCCACCATATAGTGCTAACCCCTGAGCCACCATATAGTGCTAACCCCTGAGCCACCATATAGTGCTAACCCCTGAGCCAGCATATAGTGCTAACCCCTGAGCCACCATAGAGTGCTAACCCCTGAGCCACCATATAGAGCTAACCCCTGAGCCACCATATAGAGCTAACCCCTGAGTCACCATATAGTGCTAACCCCTGAGTCACCATATAGTGCTAACCCCTGAGCCACCATATAGTGCTAACCCCTGAGTCACCATATAGTGCTAACTCCTGAGCCACAATATAGTGCTAACCCCTGAGCCACCATATAGTGCTAACCCCTGAGCCACCATATAGTGCTAACCCCTGAGCCACCATATAGTGCTAACCACTGAGCCACCATATAGCGCTAACCCCTGAGCCACCATATAGTACTAACCCCTGAGCCACCATATAGCGCTAACCCCTGAGCCACCATATAGTGCTAACCCCTGAGCCACCATATAGTGCTAACCCCTGAGCCACCATATAGTGCTAACCCCTGAGCCACCATATAGTGCTAACCCCTGAGCCAGCATATAGTGCTAACCCCTGAGCCAGCATATAGTGCGAACCACTGAGCCACCATATAGTGCTAACCCATGAGCCACCATATAGTGCTAACCCCTGAGCCACCATATAGTGCTAACCCCTGAGCCACCATATAGTGCTAACCCCTGAGCCAGCATATAGTGCGAACCACTGAGCCACCATATAGAGCTAACCCCTGAGCCAGCATACAGTGCTAACCCCTCAGCCACCATACAGTGCTAACCCCTGAGCCACCATATAGAGCTAACCCCTGAGCCACCATATAGAGCTAACCCCTGAGCCACCATATAGAGCTAACCCCTGAGCCACCATATAGAGCTAACCCCTGAGCCACCATACAGTGCTAACCCCTCAGCCACCATATAGTGCGAACCACTGAGCCACCATATAGTGCTAACCCCTGAGCCACCATATAGTGCTAACCCCTGAGCCACCATATAGTGCTAACCCCTGAGCCACCATATAGAGCTAACCCCTGAGCCACCATATTGTGCTAACCCCTGAGCCACCATATAGTGCTAACCCCTGAGCCACCATATAGAGCTAACCCCTGAGCCAGCATATAGTGCTAACCCCTGAGCCAGCATATAGTGCTAACCCCTGAGCCAGCATATAGTGCTAACACCTGAACCAGCATATAGTGCTAACCCCTGAGCCACCATATAGTGCTAACCCCTGAGCCACCATATAGTGCTAACCCCTGAACCACCATATAGTGCTAACCCCTGAGCCAGCATATAGCGCTAACCCCTGAGCCACCATATAGCGCTAACCCCTGAGCCACCATATAGTGCTAACCCCTGAGCCACCATATAGAGTGCTAACCCCTGAGCCACCATATAGAGCTAACCCCTGAGCCACCATATAGTGCTAACCCCTGAGCCACCATATAGTACTAACCCCTGAGCCAGCATATAGTGCTAACCCCTGAGCCACCATATAGTGCTAACCCCTGAGCCAGCATATAGTGCTAACCCCTGAGCCACCATAGAGTGCTAACCCCTGAGCCAGCATATAGTGCTAACCCCTGAGCCACCATATAGTGCTAACCCCTGAGCCCCCATACAGTGCTAACCCCTGAGCCACCATATAGTGCTAATCACTGAGCCACCATATAGTGCTAACCCCTGAGCCAGCATATAGTGCTAACCCCTGAGCCAGCATATAGTGCTAATCACTGAGCCACCATATAGTGCTAACCCCTGAGCCAGCATATAGTGCTAACCCCTGAGCCACCATATAGTGCTAACCCCTGAGCCAGCATATAGTGCTAACCCCTGAGCCACCATAGAGTGCTAACCCCTGAGCCAGCATATAGTGCTAACCCCTGAGCCACCATATAGTGCTAACCCCTGAGCCACCATATAGTGCTAACCCCTGAGCCACCATATAGAGCTAACCCCTGAGCCACCATATAGTGCTAACCCCTGAGTCACCATATAGTGCTAACTCCTGAGCCAGCATATAGTGCTAACCCCTGAGCCACCATATAGTGCTAACTCCTGAGCCACCATATAGTGCTAACCACTGAGCCACCATATAGTGCTAACCCCTGAGCCACCATATAGTCCTAACCCCTGAGTCACCATATAGTGCTAACCCCTGAGCCAGCATATAGTGCTAACCCCTGAGCCAGCATATAGTGCTAACCCCTGAGCCAGCATATAGTGCTAACCCCTGAGCCAGCATATCGTGCTAACCCCTGAGCCAGCATATCGTGCTAACCCCTGAGCCACCATATAGTGCTAACCCCTGAGCCACCATATAGTGCTAACCCCTGAGCCACCATATAGTGCTAACCCCTGAGCCACCATATAGTACTAACCCCTGAGCCACCATATAGTACTAACTACTGAGCCACCATACAGTGCTAACCCCTGAGCCACCATATAGTGCTAACCCCTGAGCCACCATATAGTACTAACCCCTGAGCCATCATAGAGTGCTAACCCCTGAGCCACCATAGAGTGCTAACCCCTGAGCCACCATATAGAGCTAACCCCTGAGCCACCATATAGTGCTAACCCCTGAGCCACCATATAGTACTAACCCCTGAGCCACCATATAGTGCTAACCCCTGAGCCACCATATAGTGCTAACCCCTGAGCCACCATATAGTGCTAACCCCTGAGCCACCATATAGTGCTAACCCCTGAGCCACCATATAGTGCTAACCCCTGAGCCACCATATAGTGCTAACCCCTGAGCCACCATATAGTGCTAACCCCTGAGCCACCATATAGTGCTAACCCCTGAGCCACCATATAGTGCTAACCCCTGAGCCACCATATAGTGCTAACCCCTGAGCCACCATATAGAGCTAACCCCTGAGATCCATATAGTGCTAACCCCTGAGCCAGCATATAGTGCTAACCCCTGAGCCAGCATATAGTGCTAACCCCTGAGCCAGCATATAGTGCTAACCCCTGAGCCACCATATAGTGCTAACCCCTGAGCCAGCATATAGTGCAAACCCCTGAGCCAGCATATAGAGCTAACCCCTGAGCCAGCATATAGAGCTAACCCCTGAGCCAGCATATAGTGTTAACCCCTGAGCCACCATATAGTCCTAACCCCTGAGCCAGCATATAGTGCTAACCCCTGAGCCAGCATATAGTGCTAACCCCTGAGCCAGCATATAGTGCTAACCCCTGAGCCAGCATATAGTGCTAACCCCTGAGCCAGCATATAGTGCTAACCCCTGAGCCAGCATATAGTGCTAACCCCTGAGCCAGCATATAGTGCTAACCCCTGAGCCAGCATATAGTGCTAACCCCTGAGCCAGCATATAGTGCTAACCCCTGAGCCAGCATATAGTGCTAACCCCTGAGCCAGCATATAGAGCTAACCCCTGAGCCACCATATAGAGCTAACCCCTGAGCCACCATATAGTGCTAACCCCTGAGCCACCATATAGTGCTAACCCCTGAGCCACCATATAGAGCTAACCCCTGAGCCAGCATATAGTGCTAACCCCTGAGCCAGCATATAGTGCTAACCCCTGAGCCAGCATATAGTGCTAACCCCTGAGCCACCATATAGTGCTAACCACTGAGCCACCATACAGTGCTAATTTCACGGGTGTGTCGCCACGAAGATCGTCACGATTACACAGCCTGACTTCTCGCAGCTGACTTTTTGGTGCTTTGTGTTTTCGGCAGTGAGGGAGTTAATTCTCTCTCTCTCTGTGCTAGACGAGGTCCAGCCTCGCCCAGCTGCAATCAATGCTGCTGTAGTGAGTCTCCTTCAAATGCCTGCTGGTCTGTTTGGGAAGTGTCGGTGAAAGCATTTCATACAGACTTACAGAGCGGATCGTGGTATTTGGAGTTTCAGAGATAAGTGTATTTGGAGTGTTTTTTCCCTTCCTCGCTTTATCATTTATCTCCTTTCCCGTTGGTGTTCCCTCTGTTGTAGTTGTGTAGTTTTTGTATGCAAGGTGGTTTTGGTTTTTCCCTTGTACTGTCTCGTTCGTCTAAGTACTGTGTGTGGGCATATTATTACTTGTCCTCTTTTGTTGTGATCGGGGTCCTTCTCAGGACTAGATTACTTAGATGCAGGGATCCTCAGGAGGTAGGGGTTACGCTGGCGGCCTGGACCTCTGTACCTTTAACAGTACCTCCAGGTTGAGGGATTAGTCAGGGCCCCAGCTTAGGGTCAGCTTAGGCCCCCTACCTCCAGTATACAGAGACAGCGTGACATTTTCACCGACCCACTTAGTTTTTCTCCAGCTACCATGGATCCAGTAGCCGGTCTAGCTCGGCAGTTGCAGAGTTTGTCCATGGAGCTGGCGGACGTTAGGTCCAAGGTTTTGCATCCTCAGGAGCAAGCCGGACCAGAACCTAAAGTAGCTCTCCCTGACAGGTTCACTGGGGGGCGGGACAAGTTTTTTGTTTTCCGGGAGGCATGCAAATTGTACTTTCGGCTGCGGCCTCGGTCATCGGGGAGTGAAGAACAAAGGGTGGGAATTGTCATCTCGCTCCTACAAGGGGACCCACAATCTTGGGCGTTCTCTCTTCCCCCGGGCTCCCCGGCTCTCCAGTCAGTGGATAGGTTTTTCGCTGCTCTGGGACTCGTATATGATGACCCAGATCGGATCTCCCTTGCTGAGTCTAAGTTACGTAGGATCCAGCAGGGAGATCGTCCGGCGGAGGAATTCTGTTCGGAGTTCCGTAGGTGGGCCACGGACACCCAGTGGAATGACCCGGCTCTTAGGAGCCAGTTTTGTCATGGTTTATCCGACAAATTACAGGATGTGTTGGCACAGTATGACTCTCCCGCGTCACTGGAAGCCGCTATGGCCCTGGCTATTCGCGTTGACAGACGGCTTCGGGAGAGGTGCGGGATAACTCGACCCCCTGTGATGACTCCACCTCCTACAAGGTCCCCTCATATGGTGGTTCCCCTGGTCAGTCCAGAGGAGCCTATGCAATTAGGAGGGACATCATTTCGGGGGAGGGGACCGGTGGTGCGCCATAAGGCAGGAAGGTGTTTCTTCTGCGGGAGAAAGGGACATTTTATTGGGGGGTGTCCATCCCGTCCCTTGCAGAGTGAAGAGTCGTCGGAAAACTGTTGATCCCAGGTTGTGTGGTGGACGGCAATCTGGGAGTAGGTATTTCGTCCCTAGGTTCGTCTCAGTTTCTCGTACCGGCGGAGGTGGTGGTGGGTACGAGAACTGAGAGGATATCTGTTCTTCTGGATAGTGGGGCCGGGGCTAATCTGGTTGATGCTCGGTTTGCCCGGGTTCAAGGTATGCGATTGAGTGAGTTGGCTAAACCCATCCCCATATTCTCGATCGATGCCAGGCCTCTCGGTCAGGGAAGTTTTTTGCAAGCTGTGCATGACGTAAAACTTCAAGTGGGGGCGATACATAAAGAACTGTTGTCTTGCTACGTGTTGGAGGGTCTTCCCACTCCTATAGTGTTGGGCCTTCCTTGGTTAACTAAGCATAACCCGGTTATTAATTGGCAAACCAGAGAGATAAGCCAATGGAGTAAATTCTGTAATAAAAACTGCATGAACACGGTCATCGGTGCGGTTACTCTTTGGGTCTTACCTCCATTTCTGGCGGACTTTGAGGATGTATTCTCGGAGAAAGGGTGTCAGGAACTACCTCCTCATCGCGAGTATGACTGTTCTGTAAAACTGCTCCCTGAGGCCAAGTTACCTAAAGCTAGGTTGTATAACCTTTCTGGTCCTGAGAGGCAGGCCATGAAGGATTATATTTCAGAAAGTCTGGCTAAGGGGCATATTAGACCTTCATCTTCACCGGTGGCTGCGGGGTTCTTCTTTGTTAAGAAGAAAGATGGAGGCCTACGCCCTTGCCTGGATTTCCGTGAACTTAATCGGATTACGGTCCGAGATCCGTATCCACTCCCACTTATTCCCGATCTCTTTAATCAGATCGTGGGCGCCAAATGGTTCTCTAAGTTGGATCTCAGGGGGGCGTACAATCTGATTAGGATGAAGGAGGGGGATGAGTGGAAGACGGCGTTTAACACTCCGGAGGGGCATTATGAGAACCTTGTCATGCCATTCGGTCTGACTAATGCCCCGGCGGTGTTCCAACACTTTGTTAATGACATTTTTCGCCGCCTGGTGGGACAGTTTGTTGTCATATATCTGGATGATATCTTAATTTACTCGCCGGATCTGGTGTCTCATCAGGAGCACGTTAGGCAGGTGTTACAGATCTTGCGGGATAATAAACTGTATGCCAAATGGGAAAAGTGTTTGTTCGCCGTACAGGAACTCCAGTTTTTAGGCTTCCTGGTTTCAGCGTCCGGTTTTCGTATGGACCCTGGGAAAGTGCGGGCAGTTCTTGAGTGGGATCGGCCAGAGAATCTTAAGGCACTACAACGTTTCCTGGGGTTTGCTAATTATTACCGGAAGTTCATTCGTAATTTCTCGTCCATGGTTAAGCCTCTCACAGACATGACTAAAAAGGGGACGGATTTTTCTAGGTGGTCTGACAAGGCTTGTCAAGCATTCTCCTGCTTGAAAAAATGTTTTGCCTCGGCACCCATACTCATTCAACCTGATGCGTCACAGCCATTCATTGTAGAGGTAGACGCTTCCGAGGTAGGGGTGGGAGCAGTATTGTCACAAGGTTCGTCCCCTGGTAAGTGGCATCCGTGCGCCTTTTTCTCTAAAAAATTGTCGTCCGCTGAGAGGAATTATGATGTCGGCAATAGGGAACTCTTGGCCATTAAGTTAGCTTTTGAGGAGTGGCGCCATTTTTTGGAGGGGGCAGTCCATCCGGTCACCGTCATCACCGATCACAAGAACCTGCTATATCTGGAGTCCGCGAAACGTCTGAATCCCAGACAAGCTAGGTGGTCATTGTTTTTTACCAGGTTTAATTTTGTCGTTACATATCGTCCTGGGTCAAAAAATGTAAAGGCGATGCCTTATCTCGCAGTTTCCCTGGGGCCGGGAATACGGACGACCCGATTCCTATCCTTCAGGAGGGGGTGGTGGTTTCGGCAGTATGCTCTGAGCTGGAGGAGGAGGTATTGGAGGCTCAGGGGGACGCCCCTGTTGGACCTCCGGGGAGACTGTTTGTTCCAGATCAGTTGCGACAAAAGGTGATCGAGGCACACCATAACTCAGTTTTGGCAGGACACCCGGGGAGTAAAGCAACTGTGGATCTCCTCTCGCGTCGGTTTTGGTGGCCTAACTTACATAAGGAGGTGGTAACTTTTGTCGCGTCCTGTGGGGTTTGTGCGCGCTCTAAGACCTCACATACCCGTCCGTCTGGGGCCCTCTTACCTTTGAAGATCCCGGAGCGTCCTTGGACTCATCTGTCTATGGACTTTATTACGGACCTCCCTCCGTCTTCGGGTAAAACGGTCATACTCGTTGTAGTGGACAGGTTCAGCAAGATGGCACATTTTATCGCTCTTCCGGCTCTCCCTAATGCTAAAACTCTTGCGCAGGTGTTCATTGGGGAGATTGTGAGGCTTCACGAGGTACCCTCCGATGTGGTGTCTGATCGGGGGTCTCAGTTTGTGTCCAAGTTCTGGAAGGCGTTTTGTGCACGGCGGGGGATGCATTTGTCATTCTCATCGGCTTTTCACCCTCAGACCAATGGTCAGACGGAACGTATGAACCAGAGCTTGGAGACATATCTCCGGTGTTTTGTGTCAGAGAACCAGGAGGACTGGGCTTCTTTCTTACCTCTGGCAGAGTTTGCTCTTAATAATAGGCGGAGCGAGTCCACTGGTAAGTCCCCGTTTTTTGGGGCATATGGTTTTCACCCCCAGTTTTGTACTTTCAGTAGGGGGGGCTCTTCGGGGGTTCCTGAGGAGGAACGATTTTCCTCATCACTCGCTTCAGTATGGAGAGGGGTGCTGAAGAATCTGAATACTATGGGGAACCGATACAAACGTATGGCTGATAGGAGGAGAGTGTCTGGTCCGGACCTAAGTGTGAACGATCGGGTATGGTTGTCTACCAGGAATATTAAACTTAAGGTTCCCTCCTGGAAACTGGGTCCCAGGTTCATCGGGCCGTACAGAATCAGTTCTATTATTAATCCGGTGGCATTCCGTCTTGACCCCCCCCCCTATGTTTAAAATTCACAACGTGTTCCACAGATCATTGCTTAAGAGGTATGTGGCGCCGGTGGTACCGTCACCTTTACCTCCCCCTCCAGTGGTGGTCAATGGTAACTTGGAGTTCCAGGTATCAAGGGTCATCGATTCACGTTTTAATCGCCGGTCCCTTCAGTACCTGGTTCATTGGAAAGGGTATGGTCCTGAGGAGAGGATGTGGGTTCCTGCGTCGGATATTAACGCAGACCGATTAGTTCGGGCCTTCCACACGACTCACCCGGATAAACCTGGCCCTGAGGGTCCGGAGGCCCCTCGTAGAAGGGGGGGTACTGTCACGGGTGTGTCGCCACGAAGATCGTCACGATTACACAGCCTGACTTCTCGCAGCTGACTTTTTGGTGCTTTGTGTTTTCGGCAGTGAGGGAGTTAATTCTCTCTCTCTCTGTGCTAGACGAGGTCCAGCCTCGCCCAGCTGCAATCAATGCTGCTGTAGTGAGTCTCCTTCAAATGCCTGCTGGTCTGTTTGGGAAGTGTCGGTGAAAGCATTTCATACAGACTTACAGAGCGGATCGTGGTATTTGGAGTTTCAGAGATAAGTGTATTTGGAGTGTTTTTTCCCTTCCTCGCTTTATCATTTATCTCCTTTCCCGTTGGTGTTCCCTCTGTTGTAGTTGTGTAGTTTTTGTATGCAAGGTGGTTTTGGTTTTTCCCTTGTACTGTCTCGTTCGTCTAAGTACTGTGTGTGGGCATATTATTACTTGTCCTCTTTTGTTGTGATCGGGGTCCTTCTCAGGACTAGATTACTTAGGTGCAGGGATCCTCAGGAGGTAGGGGTTACGCTGGCGGCCTGGACCTCTGTACCTTTAACAGTACCTCCAGGTTGAGGGATTAGTCAGGGCCCCAGCTTAGGGTCAGCTTAGGCCCCCTACCTCCAGTATACAGAGACAGCGTGACAGCTAACCCCTGAGCCACCATATAGTGCTAACCACTGAGCCACCATATAGTGCTAACCCCTGAGCCAGCATATAGTTCTATCCCCTGAGCCACAATATTGTGCTAACCACTCAGACACCATACAGTGCTAACCCCTGAGCCACCATATAGTGCTAACCCCTGAGCCACCATATAGTGCTAACCCCTGAGCCACCATATAGTGCTAACCCCTGAGCGACCATATAGTGTTAACCCCTGAGCCACCATATAGTGTTAACCCCTGAGCCACCATATAGTGCTAACCCCTGAGCCACCATATAGTGCTAACCACTGAGCCACCATATAGTGCTAACCCCTGAGCCAGCATATAGTTCTATCCCCTGAGCCACAATATTGTGCTAACCACTCAGACACCATACAGTGCTAACCCCTGAGCCACCATATAGTGCTAACCACTGAGCCACCATATAGTGCTTACCACTGAGCCACCATATAGTGCTAACCCCTGAGCCACCATATAGTGCTAACCCCTGAGCCACCATATAGTGTTAACCCCTGAGCCACCATATAGTGCTAACCCCTGAGTCACCATACAGTGCTAATCCCTGAGCCAGCATATAGTGCTAATCCCTGAGCCAGCATATAGTGCTAACCCCTGAGCCAGCATATAGTGCTAACCCCTGAGCCAGCATATAGTGCTAATCACTGAGCCACCATATAGTGCTAACCCCTGAGCCACCATATAGTGCTAACCACTGAGCCAGCATATAGAGCTAACCACTGAGCCATTATATAGTGCTAACCCCTGAGCCAGCATATAGTGCTAATCACTGAGCCACCATATAGTGCTAACCCCTGAGCCACCATATAGTGCTAACCCCTGAGCCACCATATAGTGTTAACCCCTGAGTCACCATACAGTGCTAACCCCTGAGCCACCATATAGTGCTAATCACTGAGCCAGCATATAGTGCTAACCCCTGAGCCAGCATATAGTGCTAATCACTGAGCCACCATATAGTGCTAACCCCTGAGCCACCATATAGTGCTAACCACTGAGCCAGCATATAGAGCTAACCACTGAGCCATTATATAGTTCTAACCCCTGAGCCAGCATATAGTGCTAATCCCTGAGCCACCATATAGTGCTAATCCCTGAGCCACCATACAGTGCTAACCCCTGAGCCACCATATAGTGTTAACCCCTGAGTCACCATACAGTGCTAACCCCTGAGCCACCATATAGTGCTAATCACTGAGCCAGCATATAGTGCTAACCCCTGAGCCACCATACAGTGCTAATCCCTGAGCCAGCATATAGTGCTAATCCCTGAGCCAGCATATAGTGCTAACCCCAGAGCCAGCATATAGTGCTAACCCCTGAGCCACCATATAGTGCTAACCACTGAGCCGGCATATAGTGCTAATCCCTGAGCAACCATATAGCGCTAACCCCTGAGCCACCATATAGTGCTAACCACAGAGCCACCATATAGTGCTAAACCCTGAGCCACCATATAGTGCTAACCCCTGAGCCAGCATATAGTGCTAACCCCTGAGCCAGCATATAGTGCTAACCCCTGAGCCAGCATATAGTGCTAACCCCTGAGCCAGCATATAGTGCTAACCCCTGAGCCAGCATATAGTGCTAACCCCTGAGCCAGCATATAGTGCTAACCCCTGAGCCAGCATATAGTGCTAACCCCTGAGCCAGCATATAGAGCTAACCCCTGAGCCAGCATATAGTGCTAACCCCTGAGCCAGCATATAGTGCTAACCCCTGAGCCAGCATATAGTGCTAACCCCTGAGTCACCATATAGTGCTAACTTCTGAGCCACCATACAGTGCTAACCCCTGAGCCACCATATAGTGCTAACCCCTGAGCCACCATATAGTGCTAACCCCTGAGTCACCATACAGTGCTAACCCCTGAGCCATCATATACTGCTAATCACTGAGCCAGCATATAGTGCTAACCCCTGAGCCAGCATATAGGGCTAACCCCTGAGCCAGCATATAGGGCTAACCCCTGAGCCAGCATATAGGGCTAACCCCTGAGCCACCATATAGTGCTAACCCCTGAGCCACCATATAGTGCTAACCACTGAGCCACCATATAGTGCTAACCACTGAGCCACCATATAGTGCTAACCACTGAGCCAGCATATAGTGCTAACCACTGAGCCATTACATAGTGCTAACTCCTCAGCCAGCATATATTGCTAACCCCTAAGCCACCATATAGTGCTAACCCCTGAGCAACCATAAAGCGCTAACCCCTGAGCCACCATATAGTGCTAACCCCTGAGCCACCATATAGTGCTAACCCCTGAGCCACCATATAGTGCTAACCCCTGAGCCAGCATATAGTGCTAACGCCTGAGCCAGCTTATAGTGCTAACGCCTGAGCCAGCATATAGTGCTAACGCCTGAGCCAGCATATAGTGCTAACGCCTGAGCCAGCATATAGTGCTAACCTCTGAGCCACCATATAGTGGTAATCCCTGAGCCACCATATAGTGGTAACCCCTGAGCCAGCATATAGTGCTAACCCCTGAGCCAGCATATAGTGCTAACCCCTGAGCCACCATATAGTGCTAACCACTGAGCCAGCATATTGAGCTAACCATTGAGCCATTATATAGTGCTAACCCCTGAGCCAGCATATAGTGCTAACCCATGAGCCACAATATAGTGCTAACCACTGAGCCAGCATATAGTGCTAATCCCTGAGCCACCATATAGTGCTAACCCCTGAGCAACCATATAGCGCTAACCCCTGAGCCAGCATATAGTGCTAACCCCTGAGCCACCGTATAGTGCTAACCACTGAGCCAGCATATAGAGCTAACCATTGAGCCATTATATAGTGCTAACCCTTGAGCCAGCATATAGTGCTAACCCCTGAGCCACAATATAGTGCTAACCACTGAGCCAGCATATAGTGCTAATCCCTGAGCCACCATATAGTGCTAACCCCTGAGCAACCATATAGCGCTAACCCCTGAGCAACCATATAGCGCTAACCCCTGAGCCAGCATATAGCGCTAACCACTGAGCCGCCATATAGCGCTAACCACTGAGGCACCATATAGTGCTAACCCCTGAGCCGCCATATAGTGCTAACCCCTGAGCCGCCATATAGTGCTAACCCCTGAGCCGCCATATAGTGCTAACCCCTGAGCCAGCATATAGTGCTAACCCCTGAGCCAGCATATAGTGCTAACCCCTGAGCCAGCAAATAGTGCTAACCCCTGAGCCAGCATATAGTGCTAACCCCGGAGCCAGCATATAGTGCTAACCCCTGAGCCAGCATACAGTGCTAACCCCTGAGTCACCATACAGTGCTAATCCCTGAGCCAGCATATAGTGCTAATCCCTGAGCCAGCATATAGTGCTAATCCCTGAGCCAGCATATAGTGCTAATCCCTGAGCCAGCATATAGTGCTAATCCCTGAGCCAGCATATAGTGCTAACCCCTGAGCCACCATATAGTGCTAACCCCTGAGCCACCATATAGTGCTAACCCCTGAGCCACCATATAGTGCTAACCCCTGAGCCACCATATAGTGCTAACCCCTGAGCCACCATATAGTGCTAACCACTGAGCCAGCATATAGTGCTAATCCCTGAGCAACCATATAGCACTAACCCCTGAGCCAGCATATAGTGCTAACCACTGAGCCACCATATAGTGCTAAACCCTGAGCCACCATATAGTGCTAACCCCTGAGCCACCATATAGTGCTAACCCCTGAGCCACCATATAGTGCTAAACCCTGAGCCAGCATATAGTGCTAACCCCTGAGCCTCCATATAGGGCTAACCCCTGATCCACCATATAGTGCTAATCCCTGAGCCACCATATAGTGCTAACCCCTGAGCCACCATATAGTGCTAACCCCTGAGCCAGTGTAGCACCCCGAGGATTCGGCTGCTACAGGGGTATTGCACCTCGAACCAGAGGTGTGGTATTCCATTCCCGGGTAAGGATGGAGTGTGGGACAGAGCTCAGATAGCTGCATGCACTACACTCATCCCATTTCCGGGGGACAGAACAACGGTACTCCCACCAGATAGATGTGCAGGTACGACAGCGTCTGTCCCTGGCTGGAGTGGGAGGGGGGGAGGAACATCCCTGTAGTGTAGGAGCAGATAGGGGAGGGACTCTGGGCATAGGAAGGAGCCCATTGGGTGCTAGTCACCTGGGCTCGGGTGTCAGAGGGAGTATAAGAGGTGGGCACCATCTTGAGACAGGGTCTGTTCTGAGGGAGAGTTCTGCCAGAGAGGGCTGACAGGGAGCTGTGGCTCCGGCTGGGCCCAGCTCCAGGGCCAGGCCTGAAGCACTGAGAAGGAGGCAGAAAGGCCCAGAGACGCAAGGAGAGAGGGAACCCTGAGATCCCACAGGAGAACGAAAAGGGTGAAGGGTTGGCAGAGAGGGGTACCGGATCCCAAACTGGTGGAGGCTAATCATCCTCAGCCAGGAACCGGAGGTCGTGGTCAAGCTTTGGCACGACCCTCACCACATCCACCAGGAAGGCACACCACGCATAGGGCCAGGGAAACCAGGAAAGGTTTCACCACCAAGAGGCCCGAGGGAGCCGGACATAGGTGGGTCCCTAGTGAGAACGGCCAGTAGGAAGGAAGAGAGGGGAGCTCTGGACCACGCTCTGGAACTACCTGGGAGTTGGCCGAGTCCCTGACCTGGTGGACGCAGCATGACTCGGGTGGTCCTTATTGTGCACAAGCGACCGGATAAAGAACAGTGAGTAAAGCTTTTGAAACTGCACTTCAAGCCTCCGTGTTTCGTGGTCACACCTGCACCTTCAGTACTGGGACACCCGCACCATCACTCCCCTCATCCAATTCACATCTGCTGCCCTGGGGCCATACCCCTCCCGTTGGGGGTTATACCATCTACGCTGCACAACCACATCACCGGCCTCAGCGGTCTGCCCTGCAGCGGCGGCTCCATAGCCGCATTCAACGGGTGGCGTAGTCGAACATTCTAACATCTACTGCTAAATACTGCCCCTCAGTTTGACTCCCTGGGCACGGACCGGGTCACCGCCACGAGACTACTACCCCTATCTGATCCGCCTCCGGGTAAGCCCCCGTGCGCGCGATGCCGCACGACACAGCAGGCCCAGGGGCGCGTCAACTTTGGCGTAGTCGGCAGGATTACGTGCCCGCAACCGACGGGTACTGCGTGCCTGAAGAAAAGTTTATATGTACCGTAAGAAGAAGTCTCCCGCCAATTCCAGAGGGTCCCCGTCATCGGACGCCATCTCGGGTCGTTTCCCGCCGTTTGCCCGCCATCTGCAGCCTTTTCCCGCCATCCGCAGAGTTTCCCGCCATTAGGAGACGATTCCCGCCATCTGAAACGATTTCCCGCCCTGGCAGAGCGGACGCCATTATGGGCGTGCCAGAGGGTGGCAAGAGACGACCTCCCATCGTGGGCCTGGTCCCAGAAGAGCGCCAAAAACAAAGACCGCCCCCACCAGCAGAGACTGCAATGATAGAAATGTCCATCAGCGTGGAGGGACTGCCCCTGGGACTCACAATCACCAAGTTGCCCCGGGACCACCCTCAGTATGGGCGGATCCAGAACAAAAGAGAGAGGATGGGTGCAGCTTGGAGGAGTCTGGAGAGATCGCACCCGGAGATGGAGGGAGAGTCAGGCAGCACCGACCCCGTGGTCAGGAGCCTGTTGCAGACTGCCACCCCAGAAGGCCTGGTGGAGATCCTGGCACAGCTTCCCAGAGAAAGGGAGCATGCACGGACTGCGCTGGAGGTCTTGGCCCGGAGAATGGCCCGGGTGCAGCAAGAAACACTGGCCGAGTGGAGCAGGGAGATGGCCCAACAGGCTGGAACCCGCCAGCAGAGGACGCCACCTGCAACGAGGAGCATGCCTGCCCCTGAAGATGGTGCAGGAAGGACGAAGGCCGGAGACGACGCCGTGGAGGGAGCCAAAGAGATGGAAGCAGGTAAAGGGGACGTCACCACCCCGTGCCCCGTGGCCGAAAGCCTGTCCCAGCTCCCCGTCGCAGAGCCTGAAGTTCTACTTACCGCGCCCGTTGCTGCACCGCCACTGCTCTCAGCTAGGCCTCAAGCGGCAGGAGCCGCAGCCACGCCCCCTTCCGCGCTACGCTCCTTGACTCCGAGTACGGCGAAGCAGGAGATACCACCGGCCTGGTCGCAGGACCGAGTACCCCCGGGCGCTGCTGTCTCTAAAGTGCCCTTCACCTTCAGAGTGCCACCGGCCTGGTCGCAAGGCCTGGTGAATACGGGCGCCGATGCCCCCACTGCGCCCTCGACCTCCACAGTGCTGCCCCTGGGTGAAGATCTGTTTGCGCAGCATACCTGCCCGGATGGGCAGCCCTTTGAGTGGCCCCCGGAGTACATTAACCCCCGACTCCGGAGGGAACGGCCCCTGTGTGAGCCCCTGATCCCGGCTCCAGCGCCCGCCAAAATCGTCCCGCTCCCGTTGGAGGAGGCTCAGTTCGCATGGGATCCCACCGGTGAAAATCTCATGGGGTTCACCCAGGAGACCCGGGCAGCCGCAGCCCAGCGTGTGGAGTGCTGCCGACAACAACTGGAGGTCTTCAACAGAGAACGGCGAGAGAGGCGGGTCCGCGAGGAGCGGCTGCAGGTTCAAAGCGCGGAGCAGAAACGCCGGACCCGACGAAACCCCCGTGCGGCCCACGGTCCCCGCGCCACCGGGACTGTAATAAAGTTTCAACTGGAGCACGGTTGGGGCTTTATCCGGGATCACAGAACCCCCGGCGACGTCTTTGTCACCCGCAGGGATGTCGAGAGCCATCTGCCGGAGGGACACCGAGGACGTGACCTTTACCCGGGTGACGAGGTCACCTTCACCCGGCATCAGTGTGCCAGAGGACCGTATGCCCTTCACGTGCACCGGTTGACGGAGGAAGAGCTGCGGTATGAAGAAGATCAAGAGGACCCGGATGGGTTTGAGGACTACCCTCAGGAAGGAGCAGGAGGGCATCGTCACCAATAAGAGGTGAACAGAGCTGTATATAGTTACCCGTCGGGGTACCAGAACTGTTACAAGAACTGTTATGTGAATTGCTGCTAAGTGAAGTGTGGTCCCCGTTGGGACTAGTGAACTGTTACCTGTGTGTCCCTATCCCTAACCAGGCTGAGGACTGTGAGCAGCCATTCCTAATCCCCACTGGCCGAGGACTGAGAGCGGCCATACCCTGTAAATAGTTGCGCTTCCTAAAGCGCCCCCTACTGGTTTTATAAGGAACTGTTTTTCAACTAGTGACTGTTGCACTTTACCTGGTCACCACCCCGTGTCCCGTGGCCAGAAGATCAAGAATGTGTTTTATATGAGAATGTTTTATATGCAAGAGTTTTATATTGAAAGTTAATATGTTTTTTTTTTTGTGAGTGTACACTTTAAAAATTTTGTATGTTTTATTATGTTATGCTCTTTTCCAGCCCGAGGACGTGCTGTGGTTTACCAGGGGGGAATGTAGCACCCCGAGGACTCGGCTGCTACAGGGGTGTTGCAGCTCGAACCAGAGGTGTGGTATTCCACTCCCGGGTAAGGATGGAGTGTGGGACAGAGCTCAGATAGCTGCATGCACTACACTCATCCCATTTCCGGGGGACAGAACAACGGTACTCCCACCAGATAGATGTGCAGGTACGACAGCGTCTGTCCCTGGCTGGAGTGGGAGGGGGGGAGGAACATCCCTGTAGTGTAGGAGCAGATAGGGGAGGGACTCTGGGCATAGGAAGGAGCCCATTGGGTGCTAGTCACCTGGGCTCGGGTGTCAGAGGGAGTATAAGAGGTGGGCACCATCTTGAGACAGGGTCTGTTCTGAGGGAGAGTTCTGCCAGAGAGGGCTGACAGGGAGCTGTGGCTCCGGCTGGGCCCAGCTCCAGGGCCAGGCCTGAAGCACTGAGAAGGAGGCAGAAAGGCCCAGAGACGCAAGGAGAGAGGGAACCCTGAGATCCCACAGGAGAACGAAAAGGGTGAAGGGTTGGCAGAGAGGGGTACCGGATCCCAAACTGGTGGAGGCTAATCATCCTCAGCCAGGAACCGGAGGTCGTGGTCAAGCTTTGGCACGACCCTCACCACATCCACCAGGAAGGCACACCACGCATAGGGCCAGGGAAGCCAGGAAAGGTTTCACCACCAAGAGGCCCGAGGGAGCCGGACATAGGTGGGTCCCTAGTGAGAACGGCCAGTAGGAAGGAAGAGAGGGGAGCTCTGGACCACGCTCTGGAACTACCTGGGAGTTGGCCGAGTCCCTGACCTGGTGGACGCAGCATGACTCGGGTGGTCCTTATTGTGCACAAGCGACCGGATAAAGAACAGTGAGTAAAGCTTTTGAAACTGCACTTCAAGCCTCCGTGTTTCGTGGTCACACCTGCACCTTCAGTACTGGGACACCCGCACCATCACTCCCCTCATCCAATTCACATCTGCTGCCCTGGGGCCATACCCCTCCTGTTGGGGGTTATACCATCTACGCTGCACTATCCTACCACCGGCCTCAGCGGTCTGCCCTGCAGCGGCGGCTCCATAGCCGCATTCAACGGGTGGCGTAGTCGAACATTCTAACATCTACTGCTAAATACTGCCCCTCAGTTTGACTCCCTGGGCACGGACCGGGTCACCGCCACGAGACTACTACCCCTATCTGATCCGGCTCCGGGTAAGCCCCCATGCGCGCGATGCCGCACGACACAGCAGGCCCAGGGGCGCGTCAGCAACATATAGTGCTAACCCCTGAGCCAGTTTATAGTGCTAACCACTGAGCCAGCATATAGTGCTAATCCCTGAGCCACCATATAGTGCTAATCCCTGAGCCACCATATAGTGCTAACCACTGAGCCAGCATATAGTGCTAACCACTGAGCCACCATATAGTGCTAACCCCTGAGTCACCATATAGTGCTAACTTCTGAGCCACCATATAGTGCTAACCACTGAGCCACCATATAGTGCTAACCCCTGAGCTACCATACAGTGCTAACCCCTGAGCCAGCATATAGTGCTAACCCCTGAGCCACCATATAGTGCTAACCCCTGAGCCACCATATAGTGCTAACCCCTGAGCCACCATATAGTGCTAACCCCTGAGCCACCATATAGTGCTAACCCCTGAGCCACCATATAGTGCTAACCCCTGAGCTACCATACAGTGCTAACCCCTGAGCCAGCATATAGTGCTAACCCCTGAGCCACCATATAGTGCTAACCCCTGAGCAACCATATAGTGCTAACCCCTGAGCCACCATATAGTGATAACCACTGAGCCAGCATATAGTGCTAACCACTGAGCCACCATATAGTGCTAACCTCTGAGGCACCATATAGTGCTAACCCCTTAGCCAGCATATAGTGCTAACCCCTGAGCCACCATATAGTGCTAACCCCTGAGCCACCATATAGTGCTAACCCCTGAGCCACCATATAGTGCTAACCTCTGAGGCACCATATAGTGCTAACCCCTGAGCCACCATACAGTGCTAACCCCTGAGCCACCATATAGTGCTAACCCCTTAGCCAGCATATAGTGCTAACCCCTCAGCCACCATATAGTGCGAACCACTGAGCCACCATATAGTGCTAACCCCTCAGCCACCATATAGTGCGAACCCCTGAGCCACCATACAGTGCTAACCCCTGAGCCACCATATAGTGCTAACCCCTGAGCCAGCATATAGTGCTAACCCCTGAGCCAGCATACAGTGCTAACCCCTGAGCCACCATATAGTGCTAACCCCTGAGCCACCATATAGTGCTAATCCCTGAGCCACCATACAGTGCTAACCCCTGAGCCACCATATAGTGCTAACCACTGAGCCACCATATAGTGCTAACCCCTGAGCCAGCATATAGTGCAAACCCCTAAGCCACCATATAGTGCTAACAACTGAGCCACCATACAGTGCTAACCCCTGAGCCAGCATATAGTGCTAACCACTGAGCCAGCATATAGTGCTAACCCCTGAGCCAGCATACAGTGCTAACCCCTGAGCCACCATATAGTGATAACCCCTAAGCCACCATATAGTGCTAACCCCTGAGCCACCATATAGAGCTAACCCCTGAGCCACCATACAGTGCTAACCCCTGAGCCACCATACAGTGCTAACCCCTGAGCCACCATATAGTGCTAACCCCTGAGCTACCATACAGTGCTAACCCCTGAGCTACCATACAGTGCTAACCCCTGAGCCACCATATAGCGCTAACCCCTGAGCCACCATACAGTGCTAACCCCTGAGCCACCATATAGTGCTAACCACTGAGCCACCATATAGTGATAACCCCTGAGCCAGCATATAGTGCAAACCCCTAAGCCACCATATAGTGCTAACCCCTGAGCCACCATACAGTGCTAACCCCTGAGCCAGCATATAGTGCTAACCACTGAGCCAGCATATAGTGCTAACCCCTGAGCCAGCATACAGTGCTAACCCCTGAGCCACCATATAGTGATAACCCCTAAGCCACCATATAGTGCTAACCCCTGAGCCACCATATAGAGCTAACCCCTGAGCCACCATATAGCGCTAACCCCTGAGCCACCATACAGTGCTAACCCCTGAGCCACCATATAGTGCTAACCCCTGAGCCACCATACAGCGCTAACCCCTGAGCCACCATATAGTGCTAACCCCTGAGCTACCATACAGTGCTAACCCCTGAGCCACCATACAGTGCTAACCCCTGAGCCACCATATAGTGCTAACCCCTGAGCCACCATATAGTGCTAACCCCTGAGCCACCATATAGTGCTAACCCCTGAGCCACCATATAGTGCTAACCCCTGAGTCACCATATAGTGCTAACTCCTGAGCCACCATATAGTGCTAACCCCTGAGCCACCATATAGTGCTAACCCCTGAGCCACCATATAGTGCTAACCCCTGAGCCACCATATAGTGCTAACCCCTGAGCCACCATATAGTGCTAACCACTGAGCCACCATATAGTGCTAACCCCTGAGCTAGCATATAGTGCTAACCCCTGAGCCACCATATAGTGCTAACCACTGAGCCACCATACAGTGCTAACCCCTGAGCCACCATATAGTGCTAACCACTGAGCCAGCATATAGTGCTAACCCCTGAGCCAGCATATAGTGCTAACCCCTGAGCCAGCATATAGTGCTAACCCCTGAGCCAGCATATAGTGCTAACCCCTGAGCCACCATATAGTGCTTACCACTGAGCCACCATATAGTGCTAACCCCTGAGCCACCATATAGTGCTAACCCCTGAGCCACCATATAGTGCTAACCCCTGAGCCAGCATATAGTGCTAACCCCTGAGCCAGCATATAGTGCTAACCCCTGAGCCACCATATAGTGCTAACCCCTTGCCAGCATATAGTGCTAACCCCTGAACCAGCATATTGTGCTAATCACTGAGCCACCATATAGTGCTAACCCCTGAGCCACCATATAGTGCTAACCCCTGAGCCACCATATAGTGCTAACCCCTGAGCCAGCATATAGTGCTAACCACTGAGCCAGCATATAGAGCTAACCACTGAGCCATTATATAGTGCTAACCCCTGAGCCAGCATATAGTGCTAACCCCTGAGCCAGCATATAGTGCTAACCCCTGAGCCAGCATATAGTGCTAACCCCTGAGCCAGCATATAGTGCTAACCCCTGAGCCACCATATAGCGCTAACCCCTGAGCCACCATATAGAGCTAACCCCTGAGCCAGCATATAGTGCTAATCCCTGAGCCAGCATATAGTGCTAACCACTGAGCAACCATATAGCGCTAACCCCTGAGCCAGCATATAGTGCTACCCCCTGAGCCACCATATAGTGCTAACCCCTGAGCCACCATATAGTGCTAACCCCTGAGCCAGCATATAGTGCTAACCCCTGAGCCAGCATATAGTGCTAACCCCTGAGCCAGCATATAGTGCTAACCCCTGAGCCAGCATATAGTGCTAACCCCTGAGCCAGCATATAGTGCTAACCCCTGAGCCAGCATATAGTGCTAACCCTAAGTCACCATATAGTGCTAATCCCTGAGCCACCATATAGTGCTAATCCCTGAGCCACCATACAGTGCTAACCCCTGAGCCACCATATAGTGTTAACCCCTGAGCCACCATATAGTGTTAACCCCTGAGTCACCATACAGTGCTAACCCCTGAGCCATCATATAGTGCTAATCACTGAGCCACCATACAGTGCTAATCCCTGAGCCAGCATATAGTGCTAACCCCTGAGCCACCATATAGTGCTAACCCCTGAGCCACCATATAGTGCTAACCCCTGAGCCACCATATAGCGCTAACCCCTGAGCCTCCATATAGCGCTAACCCCTGAGCCAGCATATAGTGCTAACCCCTGAGCCACCATATAGAGCTAACCCCTGAGCCAGCATATAGTGCTAACCCCTGAGCCAGCATATAGTGCTAACCCCTGAGCCAGCATATAGTGCTAACCCCTGAGCCAGTTTATAGTGCTAACCACTGAGCCAGCATATAGTGCTAACCCCTGAGTCACCATATAGTGCTAACTTCTGAGCCACCATATAGTGCTAATCCCTGAGCCACCATACAGTGCTAACCCCTGAGCCACCATATAGTGCTAACCACTGAGCCACCATACAGTGCTAACCCCTGAGCCACCATATAGTGCTAACCCCTGAGCCACCATATAGTGCTAACCCCTGAGTCACCATACAGTGCTAACCCCTGAGCCACCATATAGTGCTAATCACTGAGCCAGCATATAGTGCTAACCCCTGAGCCACCATACACTGCTAATCCCTGAGCCAGCATATAGTGCTAACCCCTGAGCCAGCATATAGGGCTAACCCCTGAGCCAGCATATAGTGCTAACCCCTGAGCCACCATATAGTGCTAACCCCTAAGCCAGCATATACTGCTAACCACTGAGCCACCATATAGTGCTAACCCCTGAGCCACCATATAGTGCTAACCACTGAGCCAGCATATAGTGCTAACCACTGAGCCATTATATAGTGCTAACTCCTCAGCCAGCATATATTGCTAACCCCTAAGCCACCATATAGTGCTAACCACTGAGCCACCATATAGTGCTAATCCCTGAGCCACCATATAGTGCTAACCCCTGAGCAACCATAAAGCGCTAACCCCTGAGCCAGCATATAGTGCTAACCACTGAGCCAGCATATAGTGCTAACCCCTGAGCCACCATATAGTGCTAATCCCTGAGCCACCATATAGTGCTAACCCCTGAGCCACCATATAGTGCTAACCCCTGAGCCAGCATATAGTGCTAACGACTGAGCCAGCATATAGTGCTAACCCCTGAGCCACCATATAGTGCTGACCCCTGAGCCACCATATAGTGCTAAACCCTGAGCCACCATATAGTGCTAAACCCTGAGCCACCATATAGTGCTAACCCCTGATCCACCATATAGAGCTAACCCCTGAGCCAGCATATAGTGCTAACCCCTGAGTCACCATATAGTGCTAACCCCTGAGCCACCATATAGTGCTAACCACTGAGCCAGCATATAGTGCTAACCCCTGAGCCAGCATATAGTGCTAACCACTGAGCCAGCATATAGTGCTAACCCCTGAGCCAGCATATAGTGCTAACCCCTGAGCAACAATATAGTGCTAACCCCTGAGCCAGCATATAGTGCTAACCCCTGAGCCACCATATAGTCCTAACCCCTGAGCCACCATATAGTGCTAACCACTGAGCCAGAATATAGAGCTAACCATTGAGCCATTATATAGTGCTAACCCCTGAGCCAGCATATAGTGCTAACCCCTGAGCCACAATATAGTGCTAACCACTGAGCCAGCATATAGTGCTAATCCCTGAGCCACCATATAGTGCTAACCCCTGAGCAACCATATGGCGCTAACCCCTGAGCCAGCATATAGTGCTAACCACTGAGCCGCCATATAGTGCTAACCACTGAGGCACCATATAGTGCTAACCCCTGAGCCACCATATAGTGCTAACCCCTGAGTCACCATATAGTGCTAACCCCTGAGCCACCATATAGTGCTAACCCCTGAGCCACCATATAGTGCTAACCCCTGAGTCACCATATAGTGCTAACCCCTGAGCCACCATACAGTGCTAACCCCTGAGCCACCATATAGTGCTAACCCCTGAGCCACCATATAGTGCTAATCACTGAGCCACCATACAGTGCTAATCCCTGAGCCAGCATATAGTGCTAACCCCTGAGCCAGCATATAGTGCTAACCCCTGAGCCAGCATATAGTGCTAACCCCTGAGCCACCATATAGTGCTAACCCCTAAGCCAGCATATACTGCTAACCACTGAGCCACCATATAGTGCTAACCCCTGAGCCACCATATAGTGCTAACCACTGAGCCAGCATATAGTGCTAACCACTGAGCCATTATATAGTGCTAACTCCTCAGCCAGCATATATTGCTAACCCCTAAGCCACCATATAGTGCTAACCACTGAGCCAGCATATAGTGCTAATCCCTGAGCCACCATATAGTGCTAACCCCTGAGCAACCATAAAGCGCTAACCCCTGAGCCAGCATATAGTGCTAACCACTGAGCCACCATATAGTGCTAACCCCTGAGCCACCATATAGTGCTAACCCCTGAGCCACCATATAGTGCTAACTCCTGAGCCACCATATAGTGCTAACCCCTGAGCCAGCATATAGTGCTAACGACTGAGCCACCATATAGTGCTAAACCCTGAGCCACCATATAGTGCTAACCCCTGAGCCACCATATAGTGCTAACCCCTGATCCACCATATAGAGCTAACCCCTGAGCCACCATATAGTGCTAACCCCTGAGCCACCATATAGTGCTAACCCCTGAGCCACAATATAGTGCTAACCCCTGAGCCACCATATAGTGCTAACCCCTGAACCACCATATAGAGCTAACCCCTGAGCCACCATATAGTGCTAACCCCTGAGCCAGCATATAGTGCTAACCCCTGAGCCACCATATAGTGCTAACCCCTGATCCACCATATAGTGCTAACCCCTGAGCCACCATATAGTGCTAACCCCTGAGCCAGCATATAGTGCTAACCCCTGAGTCACCATATACTGCTAACCTCTGACCCACCATATAGTGGTAATCCCTGAGCCACCATATAGTGCTAACCCCTGAGCCAGCATATAGTGCTAACCCCTGAGCCAGCATATAGTGCTAACCCCTGAGCAACAATATAGTGCTAACCCCTGAGCCAGCATATAGTGCTAACCACTGAGCCACCATATAGTGCTAACCCCTGAGCCACCATATAGTGCTAACCACTGAGCCAGCATATAGAGCTAACCATTGAGCCATTATATAGTGCTAACCCCTGAGCCAGCATATAGTGCTAACCCCTGAGCCACAATATAGTGCTAACCACTGAGCCAGCATATAGTGCTAATCCCTGAGCCACCATATAGTGCTAACCCCTGAGCAACCATATAGCGTTAACCCCTGAGCCAGCATATAGTGCTAACCACTGAGCCGCCATATAGTGCTAACCACTGAGGCACCATATAGTGCTAACCCCTGAGCCACCATATAGTGCTAACCCCTGAGCCACCATATAGTGCTAACCCCTGAGCCACCATATAGTGCTAACCCCTGAGCCAGCATATAGTGCTAACCCCTGAGTCACCATATAGTGCTAACCCCTGAGCCAGCATATAGTACTAACCCCGGAGCCAGCATATAGTGCTAACCCCTGAGCCAGCATATAGTGCTAACCCCTGAGTCACCATATAGTGCTAACCCCTGAGCCAGCATATAGTACTAACCCCGGAGCCAGCATATAGTGCTAACCCCTGAGCCAGCATATAGTTCTAACCACTGAGCCAGCATATAGTGCTAACCCTAAATCACCATATAGTGCTAACCTCTGAGCCACTATATAGTGCTAATCCCTGAGCCACCATACAGTGCTAACCCCTGAGCCACCATATAGTGTTAACCCCTGAGTCACCATACAGTGCTAACCCCTGAGCCACCATATAGTGCTAATCACTGAGCCAGCATATAGTGCTAACCCCTGAGCCACCATACAGTGCTAATCCCTGAGCCAGCATATAGTGCTAATCCCTGAGCTAGCATATAGTGCTAACCCCTGAGCCAGCATATAGTGCTATCCCCTGAGCCACCATATAGTGCTAACCACTGAGCCAGCATATAGTGCTAATCCCTGAGCAACCATATAGCGCTAACCCCTGAGCCAGCATATAGTGCTAACCACTGAGACACCATACAGTGCTAAACCCTGAGCCACCATATAGAGCTAACCCCTGAGCCACCATATAGAGCTAACCCCTGAGCCAGCATATAGTGCTAACCCCTGAGCCAGCATATAGTGCTAACCCCTGAGCCAGTTTATAGTGCTAACCACTGAGCCAGCATATAGTGCTAATCCCTGAGCCAGCATATAGTGCTAATCCCTGAGCCACCATATAGTGCTAACCACTGAGCCAGCATATAGTGCTAACCACTGAGCCACCATATAGTGCTAACCCCTGAGTCACCATATAGTGCTAACTTCTGAGCCACCATATAGTGCTAATCCCTGAGCCACCATACAGTGCTAACCCCTGAGCCACCATATAGTGCTAACCCCTGAGCCACCATATAGTGCTAACCCCTGAGCCATCATATAGTGCTAACCCCTGAGTCACCATATAGTGCTAACCCCTGAGCCACCATATAGTGCTAACCACTGAGCCAGCATATAGTGCTAACCACTGAGCCACCATATAGTGCTAACACCTGAGTCACCATATAGTGCTAACCCCTGAGCCACCATATAGTGCTAATCCCTGAGCCACCATATAGTGCTAACCCCTGAGTCACCATACAGTGCTAACCTCTGAGCCACCATATAGTGCTAATAACTGAGCCAGCATATAGTGCTAACCCCTGAGCCACCATACAGTGCTAATCCCTGAGCCAGCATATAGTGCTAACCCCTGAGCCAGCATATAGGGCTAACCCCTGAGCCAGCATATAGTGCTAACCCCTGAGCCACCATATAGTGCTAACCCCTAAGCCAGCATATACTGCTAACCACTGAGCCTCCATATAGTGCTAACCCCTGAGCCACCATATAGTGCTAACCACTGAGCCAGCATATAGTGCTAACCACTGAGCCATTATATAGTGCTAACTCCTCAGCCAGCATATATTGCTAACCCCTAAGCCACCATATAGTGCTAACCACTGAGCCAGCATATAGTGCTAATCCCTGAGCCACCATATAGTGCTAACCCCTGAGCAACCATAAAGCGCTAACCCCTGAGCCAGCATATAGTGCTAACCACTGAGCCACCATATAGTGCTAACCCCTGAGCCACCATATAGTGCTAACCCCTGAGCCACCATATAGTGCTAACCCCTGAGCCACCATATAGTGCTAACCCCTGAGCCACCATATAGTGCTAACCCCTGAGCCACCATATAGTGCTAACCCCTGAGCCACCATATAGTGCTAACCCCTGAGCCACCATATAGTGCTAACCCCTGAGCCAGCATATAGTGCTAACGACTGAGCCAGCATATAGCGCTAACCCCTGAGCCAGCATATAGTGCTAAACCCTGAGCCACCATATAGTGCTAACCCCTGAGCCACCATATAGTGCTAACCCCTGAGCCACCATATAGTGCTAACCCCTGAGCCACCATATAGTGCTAACCCCTGAGCCACCATATAGTGCTAACCTCTGAGCCACCATATAGTGGTAATCCCTGAGCCACCATATAGTGCTAACCCCTGAGTCACCATATAGTGCTAACCTCTGAGCCACCATATAGTGGTAATCCCTGAGCCACCATATAGTGCTAACCACTGAGCCAGCATATAGTGCTAACCCCTGAGCCACCATATAGTGCTAACCCCTGAGCCACCATATAGTGCTAACCCCTGAGCCACCATATAGTGCTAACCCCTGAGCCACCATATAGTGCTAACCACTGAGCCACCATATAGTGCTAACCCCTGAGCCACCATATAGTGCTAACCACTGAGCCAGCATATAGTGCTAACCCCTGAGCAACAATATAGTGCTAACCCCTGAGCCAGCATATAGTGCTAACCACTGAGCCACCATATAGTGCTAACCCCTGAGCCACCATATAGTGCTAACCACTGAGCCAGCATATAGAGCTAACCATTGAGCCATTATATAGTGCTAACCCCTGAGCCAGCATATAGTGCTAACCCCTGAGCCAGCATATAGTGCTAACCCCTGAGCCACAATATAGTGCTAACCACTGAGCCAGCATATAGTGCTAATCCCTGAGCCAGCATATAGTGCTAACCCCTGAGCAACCATATAGCGCTAACCCCTGAGCCAGCATATAGTGCTAACCACTGAGCCGCCATATAGTGCTAACCACTGAGGCACCATATAGTGCTAACCCCTGAGCCACCATATAGTGCTAACCCCTGAGTCACCATATAGTGCTAACCCCTGAGCCACCATATAGTGCTTACCCCTGAGCCAGCATATAGTGCTAACCCCTGAGTCACCATATAGTGCTAACCCCTGAGTCACCATATAGTGCTAACCCCTGAGTCACCATATAGTGCTAACCCCTGAGCCAACATATAGTGCTAACCCCTGAGCCAGCATATAGTACTAACCCCGGAGCCAGCATATAGTGCTAACCCCTGAGCCAGCATATAGTGCTAACCCCTGAGCCAGCATATAGTTCTAACCACTGAGCCAGCATATAGTGCTAACCCTAAATCACCATATAGTGCTAACCTCTGAGCCACTATATAGTGCTAATCCCTGAGCCACCATACAGTGCTAATCCCTGAGCCACCATATAGTGTTAACCCCTGAGTCACCATACAGTGCTAACCCCTGAGCCACCATATAGTGCTAATCACTGAGCCAGCATATAGTGCTAACCCCTGAGCCACCATACAGTGCTAATCCCTGAGCCAGCATATAGTGCTAATCCCTGAGCTAGCATATAGTGCTAACCCCTGAGCCAGCATATAGTGCTAACCCCTGAGCCACCATATAGTGCTAACCACTGAGCCAGCATATAGTGCTAATCCCTGAGCAACCATATAGCGCTAACCCCTGAGCCAGCTTATAGTGCTAACCACTGAGCCACCATATAGTGCTAAACCCTGAGCCACCATATAGTGCTAACCCCTGAGCCACCATATAGAGCTAACCCCTGAGCCAGCATATAGTGCTAACCCCTGAGCCAGCATATAGTGCTAACCCCTGAGCCAGTTTATAGTGCTAACCACTGAGCCAGCATATAGTGCTAATCCCTGAGCCACCATATAGTGCTAATCCCTGAGCCACCATATAGTGCTAACCACTGAGCCAGCATATAGTGCTAACCACTGAGCCACCATATAGTGCTAACCCCTGAGTCACCATATAGTGCTAACTTCTGAGCCACCATATAGTGCTAATCCCTGAGCCACCATACAGTGCTAACCCCTGAGCCACCATATAGTGCTAACCCCTGAGCCACCATATAGTGCTAACCCCTGAGTCACCATATAGTGCTAACCCCTGAGTCACCATATAGTGCTAACCCCTGAGTCACCATATAGTGCTAACCCCTGAGCCACCATATAGTGCTAACCACTGAGCCAGCATATAATGCTAACCACTGAGCCACCATATAGTGCTAACCCCTGAGTCACCATATAGTGCTAACCCCTGAGCCACCATATAGTGCTAATCCCTGAGCCACCATATAGTGCTAACCCCTGAGTCACCATACAGTGCTAACCTCTGAGCCACCATATAGTGCTAATAACTGAGCCAGCATATAGTGCTAACCCCTGAGCCACCATACAGTGCTAACCCCTGAGCCAGCATATAGTGCTAACCCCTGAGCCAGCATATAGGGCTAACCCCTGAGCCAGCATATAGTGCTAACCCCTGAGCCACCATATAGTGCTAACCCCTAAGCCAGCATATACTGCTAACCACTGAGCCACCATATAGTGCTAACCCCTGAGCCACCATATAGTGCTAACCACTGAGCCATTATATAGTGCTAACTCCTCAGCCAGCATATAGTGCTAACCCCTAAACCACCATATAGTGCTAACCACTGAGCCAGCATATAGTGCTAATCCCAGAGCAACCATATAGCGCTAACCCCTGAGCCAGCATATAGTGCTAACCCCTGAGCCACCATATAGTGCTAACCCCTGAGCCACCATATAGTGCTAACCCCTGAGCCACCATATAGTGCTAACCCCTTGCCAGCATATAGTGCTAACCCCTGAGCCAGCATATAGTGCTAACCCCTGAGCCAGCTTATAGTGCTAACCACTGAGCCAGCATATAGTGCTAACCCCTGAGTCACCATATAGTGCTAACCTCTGAGCCACCATATAGTGCTAATCCCTGAGCCACCATTCAGTGCTAACCCCTGAGCCACCATATAGTGTTAACCACTGAGCCAGCATATAGTGCTAACCCCTTGCCAGCATATAGTGCTAACCCCTGAGCCAGCATATAGTGCTAACCCCTGAGCCAGCTTATAGTGCTAACCACTGAGCCAGCATATAGTGCTAACCCATGAGTCACCATATAGTGCTAACCTCTGAGCCACCATATAGTGCTAATCCCTGAGCCACCATTCAGTGCTAACCCCTGAGCCACCATATAGTGCTAACCCCTGAGCCAGCATATAGTGCTAACCACTCAGGCACCATACAGTGCTAACCACTGAGCCACCATATAGTGCTAACCCCTGAGCCACCATATAGTGCTAACCCCTGAGCCACCATATAGCGCTAACCACTGAGCCAGCATATAGTGCTAACCCCTGAGCCACCATATAGTGCTAACCACTGAGCCAGCATGTAGTGCTAACCCCTGAGCCACCATATAGTGCTAACCCCTGAGCCACCATATAGTGCTAACCCCTGAGCCACCATATAGTGCTAACCCCTGAGCCAGCATATAGTGCTAACCTCTGAGCCATTATATAGTGCTAAGCCCTGAGCCAGCATATAGTGCTAACCCCTGAGCCACCATATAGTGCTAACCACTGAGCCAGCATATAGTGCTAACCCCTGAGCCAGCATATAGTGCTAACCCCTGAGCCAGCATATAGTGCTAACCCCTGAGCAACCATATAGTGCTAACCCCTGAGCAACCATATAGTGCTAACCCCTGAGCCAGCATATAGTGCTAACCACTGAGCAACCATATAGTGCTAACGCCTGAGCCACCATATAGTGCTAACCCCTGAGCCACCATGTAGTGCTAACCCCTGAGCCACCATATAGTGCTAACCCCTGAGCTACCTTATAATGCTAACCCCTGAGCCACCATATAGCGCTAACCCCTGAGCAAGCATATAGTGCTAACCACTGAGCCAGCATATAGTGCTAACCCCTGAGTCACCATATAGTGCTAACCTCTGAGCCACAATATAGTGCTTTTCCCTGAGCCACCATACAGTGCTATCCCCTGAGTCAGCATACAATGCTAACCCCTGAGCCACCATATAGTGCTAACCACTGAGCCAGCATATAGTGCTAACCCCTGAGCCACCATACAGTGTTAATTCCTGAGCAAGCATACAGTGCTAACCCCTGAGTCAGCATATAGTGCTAAACCCTCAGTCGGGCATATAGTGCTAACCACTCAGGCACCATACAGTGCTAACCATTGAGCCACCATATAGTACTAACCCCTGAGCCACCATATAGTGCTAACCACTGAGCCAGCATATAGTGCTAACCACAGAGCCACCATTTAGTGCTAACCCCTGAGCCACAATATAGTGCTAACCCCTGAGCCAGCATATAGTGCTAACCCCTGAGCCACCATATAGTGCTAACCCCTGAGCCACCATATAGTGCTAACCCCTGAGCCACCATATAGTGCTAACCCCTTGCCAGCATATAGTGCTAACCCCTGAGCCAGCATATAGTGCTAACCCCTGAGCCAGCTTATAGTGCTAACCACTGAGCCAGCATATAGTGCTAACCCCTGAGTCACCATATAGTGCTAACCTCTGAGCCACCATATAGTGCTAATCCCTGAGCCACCATTCAGTGCTAACCCCTGAGCCACCATATAGTGTTAACCACTGAGCCAGCATATAGTGCTAACCCCTTGCCAGCATATAGTGCTAACCCCTGAGCCAGCATATAGTGCTAACCCCTGAGCCAGCTTATAGTGCTAACCACTGAGCCAGCATATAGTGCTAACCCATGAGTCACCATATAGTGCTAACCTCTGAGCCACCATATAGTGCTAATCCCTGAGCCACCATTCAGTGCTAACCCCTGAGCCACCATATAGTGTTAACCCCTGAGCCAGCATATAGTGCTAACCCCTGAGCCAGCATATAGTGCTAACCACTCAGGCACCATACAGTGCTAACCACTGAGCCACCATATAGTGCTAACCCCTGAGCCACCATATAGTGCTAACCCCTGAGCCACCATATAGTGCTAACCCCTGAGCCACCATATAGCGCTAACCACTGAGCCAGCATATAGTGCTAACCCCTGAGCCAGCATATAGTGCTAACCACTGAGCCAGCATGTAGTGCTAACCCCTGAGCCAGCATATAGTGCTAACCCCTGAGCCAGCATATAGTGCTAACCCCTGAGCCACCATATAGTGCTAACCACTGAGCCAGCATATAGTGCTAATCCCTGAGCCACCATATAGTGCTAACCCCTGAGCCAGCATATAGTGCTAACCCCTGAGGCACCATATAGTGCTAACCCCTGAGCCACCATATAGTGCTAACCCCTGAGCTACCTTATAATGCTAACCCCTGAGCCACCATATAGTGCTAACCACTGAGCCAGCATATAGTGCTAACCCCTGAGTCACCATATAGTGCTAACCTCTGAGCCACAATATAGTGCTTTTCCCTGAGCCACCATACAGTGCTATCCCCTGAGTCAGCATACAATGCTAACCCCTGAGCCAACATATAGTGCTAACCACTGAGCCAGCATATAGTGCTAACCCCTGAGCCACCATACAGTGTTAATTCCTGAGCAAGCATACAGTGCTAACCCCTGAGTCAGCATATAGTGCTAAACCCTCAGTCGGGCATATAGTGCTAACCACTCAGGCACCATACAGTGCTAACCATTGAGCCACCATATAGTACTAACCCCTGAGCCACCATATAGTGCTAACCACTGAGCCAGCATATAGTGCTAACCACAGAGCCACCATTTAGTGCTAACCCCTGAGCCACAATATAGTGCTAACCCCTGAGCCACAATATAGTGCTAACCCCTGAGCCAGCATATAGTGCTAACCACTGACCCACCATATAGTGCTAACCCCTGAGCCACCATATAGTGCTAACCACTGAGCCAGCATATAGAGCTAACCACTAAGCCATTATATAGTGCTAACCCCTGAGCCAGCATATAGTTCTAACCCCTGAGCCACAATATGGTTCTAACCACTGAGTCAGCATACAGTGCCAATCCCTGAGCCACCATATAGAGCTAACCCCTGAGCCACCATACAGTGCTAACCCCTGAGCCACCATATAGTGCTACCCCCTGAGCCACCATATAGTGCTACCCCCTGAGCCACCATATAGTGCTAACCCCTGAGCCACCATATAGTGCTAACCCCTGAGCCAGCATATAGTGCTAACCCCTGAGCCAGCATATAGTGCTAACCCATGAGCCAGCTTATAGTGCTAACCACTGAGCCAGCATATAGTGCTAACCCTGAGTCACCATATAGTGCTAACCTCTGAGCCACCATATAGTGCTAATCCCTGAGCCACCATACAGTGCTAACCCCTGAGCCACCATATACTGTTAACCCCTGAGTCACCATCTAGTGCTAACCCCTGAGTCACCATCTAGTGCTAACCCCTGAGCCAGCATATAGTGCTAACCCCTGAGCCACCATATAGGGCTAACCACTGAGCCAGCATATAGTGCTAATCCCTGAGCAACCATATAGCGCTAACCCCTGAGCCAGCATATAGTGCTAACCACTGAGCCACCATATAGAGCTAACCCCTGAGCCACCATATAGTGCTAACCCCTGAGCCAGCATATAGTGCTAACCCCTGAGCCAGCATATAGTGCTAACCCCTGAGCCAGCATATAGTGCTAACCCCTGAGCCAGTTTATAGTGCTAACCACTGAGCCAGCATATAGTGCTAACCACTGAGCCACCATACAGTGCTAACCACTGAGCCACCATACAGTGCTAACCACTGAGCCAGCATATAGTGCTAACCCCTGAGCCACCATACAGTGCTAACCGCTGAGTCACCATATAGTGCTAACTTCTGAGCCACCATATAGTGCTAACCCCTGAGCCAGCATATAGTGCTAACCCCTGAGCCAGCATATAGTGCTAACCCCTGAGCCAGCATATAGTGCTAATCCCTGAGCCAGCATATAGTGCTAACCCCTGAGCCAGCTTATAGTGCTAACCACTGAGCCAATATATAGTTCTAACCACTGAGCCACCATACAGTGCTAATCCCTGAGCCACCTTATAGTGCTAACCACTCAGACAGCATATAGTGCTAACCACTCAGACAGCATATAGTGCTAACCCCTGAGCCACCATATAGTGCTAACCCCTGAGCCACCATATAGTGCTAACCCCTGAGCCACCATATAGTGCTAACCCCTGAGCCACCATACAGTGCTAACCCCTGAGCCACCATATAGTGCTAATCACTGAGCCACCATATAGTGCTAACCCCCGAGCCACCATATAGTGCTAACCACTGAGCCACCATATAGTGCTAACCCCTGAGCCACCATATAGTGCTAACCACTGAGCCAGAATATAGTGCTAACCCCTGAGCCACCATATTATGCTAACCACTGAGCCAGCATATAGTGCTAACCACTGAGCCATTATATAGTGCTAACCGCTGAGCCAGCATATAGTGCTAAACCTGAGCCACCATATAGTGTTAACCACTGAACCAGCATATAGTGCTAATCCCTGAGCCACCATATAGTGCAAACCCCTGAGCAACCATATAGCGCTAACCCCTGAGGCAGCATATAGTGCTAACCACTGATCCACCATATAGTGCTAATCCCTGAGCCACCATATAGTGCAAACCCCTGAGCCAGCATATAGTGCTAACCCCTGAGCCAGCATAAAGTGCTAACCCCTGAGCAACCATATAGCGCTAACCCCTGAGCCAGGTTATAGTGCTAACCACTGAGCCACCATATAGTGCTAACCCCTGAGCCACCATATAGTGCTAACCCCTGAGCCACCATATAGTGCAAACCCCTGAGCCGGTTTATAGTGCTAACCACTGAGCCAGCATATAGTGCTAACCCCTGAGTCACCATATAGTGCTAACCTATGAGCCACCATATAATGCTAATCCCTGAGCCACCATACAGTGCTAACCCCTGAGCCAGCATATAGTGCTTACCACTGAGCCAGCATATAGTGCTAACCCCTGAGTCACCATATAGTGCTAACCTCTGAGCCAGCATACAGTGCTAACCCCTGAGCCACCATACAGTGCTAACCCCTAAGCCACCATATAGTGCTAACCCCTGAGCCACCATATAGTGCTAACCTCTGAGCCACCATACAGTGCTAAGCCCTGAGCCACCATATAGCGCTAACCCCTGAGCCACCATACAGTGCTAACCCCTGAGCCAGCATATAGTGCTAACCCCTGAGTCACCATACAGTGCTAACCCCTGAGCCACCATATAGTGCTAACCTCTGAGCCACCATACAGTGCTAACCCCTGAGCCACCATATAGCGCTAACCCCTGAGTCACCATACAGTGCTAACCCCTGAGCCACCATATAGTGCTAACCTCTGAGCCACCATACAGTGCTAACCCCTAAGCCACCATATAGTGCTAACCTCTGAGCCAGCATACAGTGCTAACCCCTGAGCCACCATACAGTGCTAACCCCTAAGCCACCATATAGTGCTAACCCCTGAGCCACCATATAGTGCTAACCTCTGAGCCACCATACAGTGCTAAGCCCTGAGCCACCATATAGCGCTAACCCCTGAGCCACCATACAGTGCTAACCCCTGAGCCAGCATATAGTGCTAACCCCTGAGTCACCATACAGTGCTAACCCCTGAGCCACCATATAGTGCTAACCTCTGAGCCACCAAACAGTGCTAACCCCTGAGCCACCATATAGCGCTAACCCCTGAGTCACCATACAGTGCTAACCCCTGAGCCACCATATAGTGCTAACCTCTGAGCCACCATACAGTGCTAACCTCTGAGTCACCATACAGTGCTAACCACTGAGACAGCATATAGTGCTAATCCCTGAGCAACCATGTAGCGCTAACCCCTGAGCCACCATATAGTGCTAACCCCTGAGCCACCATATAGTGCTAACCCCTGAGCCACCATATAGAGCTAACCCCTGAGCCAGCATATAGTGCTAACCCCTGAGCCACCATATAGTGCTAACCCCTGAGCCACCATATAGTGCTAACCCCTGAGCCACCATATAGAGCTAACCCCTGAGCCAGCATATAGTGCTATACACTGAGCCACCATATAGTGCTAACCCCTGAGCCACCATATAGTGCTAACCCCTGAGCCACCATATAGTGCTAACCCCTGAGCCACCATATAGTGCTAACCCCTGAGCCAGCATATAGTGCTAACGACTGAGCCAGCATATAGCGCTAACCCCTGAGCCAGCATATAGTGCTAAACCATGAGCCACCATATAGTGCTAACCCCTGATCCACCATATAGAGCTAACCCCTGAGCCACCATATAGTGCTAACCTCTGAGCCACCATATAGTGGTAATCCCTGAGCCACCATATAGTGCTAACCACTGAGCCAGCATATAGTGCTAACCCCTGAGCCAGCATATAGTGCTAACCCCTGAGCAACAATATAGTGCTAACCCCTGAGCCAGCATATAGTGCTAACCACTGAGCCACCATATAGTGCTAACCACTGAGCCAGCATATAGAGCTAACCATTGAGCCATTATATAGTGCTAACCCCTGAGCCAGCATATAGTGCTAACCCCTGAGCCACAATATAGTGCTAACCACTGAGCCAGCATATAGTGCTAATCCCTGAGCCACCATATAGTGCTAACCCCTGAGCAACCATATGGCGCTAACCCCTGAGCCAGCATATAGTGCTAACCACTGAGCCGCCATATAGTGCTAACCACTGAGGCACCATATAGTGCTAACCCCTGAGCCACCATATAGTGCTAACCCCTGAGTCACCATATAGTGCTAACCCCTGAGCCACCATATAGTGCAAACCCCTGAGCCACCATATAGTGCTAACCCCTGAGTCACCATATAGTGCTAACCCCTGAGCCACCATACAGTGCTAACCCCTGAGCCACCATATAGTGCTAATCACTGAGCCAGCATATAGTGCTAACCCCTGAGCCACCATACAGTGCTAACCCCTGAGCCAGCATATAGTGCTAACCCCTGAGCCAGCATATAGGGCTAACCCCTGAGCCAGCATATAGTGCTATCCCCTGAGCCACCATATAGTGCTAACCCCTAAGCCAGCATATACTGCTAACCACTGAGCCACCATATAGTGCTAACCCCTGAGCCACCATATAATGTTAACCACTGAGCCAGCATATAGTGCTAACCACTGAGCCATTATATAGTGCTAACTCCTCAGCCAGCATATATTGCTAACCCCTAAGCCACCATATAGTGCTAACCACTGAGCCAGCATATAGTGCTAATCCCTGAGCCACCATATAGTGCTAACCCCTGAGCAACCATAAAGCGCTAACCCCTGAGCCAGCATATAGTGCTAACCACTGAGCCACCATATAGTGCTAACCCCTGAGCCACCATATAGTGCTAACCCCTGAGCCACCATATAGTGCTAACTCCTGAGCCACCATATAGTGCTAACCCCTGAGCCAGCATATAGTGCTAAAAACTGAGCCAGCATATAGTGCTAACCCCTGAGCCACCATATAGTGCTAACCCCTGAGCCAGCATATAGTGCTAAACCCTGAGCCACCATATAGTGCTAACCCCTGATCCACCATATAGAGCTAACCCCTGAGCCAGCATATAGTGCTAACCCCTGAGTCACCATATAGTGCTAACCTCTGAGCCACCATATAGTGGTAATCCCTGAGCCACCATATAGTGCTAACCACTGAGCCAGCATATAGTGCTAACCCCTGAGCCAGCATATAGTGCTAACCCCTGAGCAACAATATAGTGCTAACCCCTGAGCCAGCATATAGTGCTAACCACTGAGCCACCATATAGTGCTAACCCCTGAGCCACCATATAGTGCTAACCACTGAGCCAGCATATAGAGCTAACCATTGAGCCATTATATAGTGCTAACCCCTGAGCCAGCATATAGTGCTAACCCCTGAGCCACAATATAGTGCTAACCACTGAGCCAGCATATAGTGCTAATCCCTGAGCCACCATATAGTGCTAACCCCTGAGCAACCATATAGCGCTAACCCCTGAGCCAGCATATAGTGCTAACCACTGAGCCGCCATATAGTGCTAACCACTGAGGCACCATATAGTGCTAACCCCTGAGCCACCATATAGTGCTAACCCCTGAGTCACCATATAGTGCTAACCCCTGAGCCACCATATAGTGCTTACCCCTGAGCCAGCATATAGTGCTAACCCCTGAGTCACCATATAGTGCTAACCCCTGAGCCAACATATAGTGCTAACCCCTGAGCCAGCATATAGTACTAACCCCGGAGCCAGCATATAGTGCTAACCCCTGAGCCAGCATATAGTTCTAACCACTGAGCCAGCATATAGTGCTAACCCTAAATCACCATATAGTGCTAACCTCTGAGCCACTATATAGTGCTAATCCCTGAGCCACCATACAGTGCTAACCCCTGAGCCACCATATAGTGTTAACCCCTGAGTCACCATACAGTGCTAACCCCTGAGCCACCATATAGTGCTAATCACTGAGCCAGCATATAGTGCTAACCCCTGAGCCACCATACAGTGCTAATCCCTGAGCCAGCATATAGTGCTAATCCCTGAGCTAGCATATAGTGCTAACCCCTGAGCCAGCATATAGTGCTAACCCCTGAGCCACCATATAGTGCTAACCACTGAGCCAGCATATAGTGCTAATCCCTGAGCAACCATATAGCGCTAACCCCTGAGCCAGCTTATAGTGCTAACCACTGAGCCACCATATAGTGCTAAACCCTGAGCCACCATATAGTGCTAACCCCTGAGCCACCATACAGTGCTAACCCCTGAGCCACCATATAGTGCTAATCACTGAGCCAGCATATAGTGCTAACCCCTGAGCCACCATACAGTGCTAATCCCTGAGCCAGCATATAGTGCTAATCCCTGAGCTAGCATATAGTGCTAACCCCTGAGCCAGCATATAGTGCTAACCCCTGAGCCACCATATAGTGCTAACCACTGAGCCAGCATATAGTGCTAATCCCTGAGCAACCATATAGCGCTAACCCCTGAGCCAGTTTATAGTGCTAACCACTGAGCCACCATATAGTGCTAAACCCTGAGCCACCATATAGTGCTAACCCCTGAGCCACCATATAGAGCTAACCCCTGAGCCAGCATATAGTGCTAACCCCTGAGCCAGCATATAGTGCTAACCCCTGAGCCACCATATAGTGCTAACCCCTGAGCCAGCATATAGTGCTAACCCCTGAGCCAGTTTATAGTGCTAACCACTGAGCCAGCATATAGTGCTAATCCCTGAGCCACCATATAGTGCTAATCCCTGAGCCACCATATAGTGCTAATCCCTGAGCCAGCATATAGTGCTAACCACTGAGCCACCATATAGTGCTAACCCCTGAGTCACCATATAGTGCTAACTTCTGAGCCACCATATAGTGCTAATCCCTGAGCCACCATACAGTGCTGACCCCTGAGCCACCATATAGTGCTAACCTCTGAGCCATCATATAGTGCTAACCCCTGAGTCACCATATAGTGCTAACCCCTGAGCCACCATATAGTGCTAACCACTGAGCCAGCATATAGTGCTAACCACTGAGCCACCATATAGTGCTAACCCCTGAGTCACCATATAGTGCTAACCCCTGAGCCACCATATAGTGCTAACCCCTGAGCCACCATATAGTGCTAATCCCTGAGCCACCATATAGTGCTAACCCCTGAGTCACCATACAGTGCTAACCTCTGAGCCACCATATAGTGCTAATAACTGAGCCAGCATATAGTGCTAACCCCTGAGCCACCATACAGTGCTAATCCCTGAGCCAGCATATAGTGCTAACCCCTGAGCCAGCATATAGGGCTAACCCCTGAGCCAGCATATAGTGCTAACCCCTGAGCCACCATATAGTGCTAACCCCTGAGCCACCATATAGTGCTAACCCCTGAGCCACCATATAGTGCTAACCACTGAGCCACCATATAGTGCTAACCACTGAGCCACCATATAGTGCTAACCACTGAGCCAGCATATAGTGCTAACCACTGAGCCATTATATAGTGCTAACTCCTCAGCCAGCATATATTGCTAACCCCTAAACCACCATATAGTGCTAACCACTGAGCCAGCATATAGTGCTAATCCCAGAGCAACCATATAGCGCTAACCCCTGAGCCAGCATATAGAGCTAACCACTGAGCCACCATATAGTGCTAACCCCTGAGCCACCATATAGTGCTAACCCCTGAGCCACCATATAGTGCTAACCCCTTGCCAGCATATAGTGCTAACCCCTGAGCCAGCTTATAGTGCTAACCCCTGAGCCAGCTTATAGTGCTAACCACTGAGCCAGCATATAGTGCTAACCCCTGAGTCACCATATAGTGCTAACCTCTGAGCCACCATATAGTGCTAATCCCTGAGCCACCATTCAGTGCTAACCCCTGAGCCACCATATAGTGTTAACCACTGAGCCAGCATATAGTGCTAACCCCTTGCCAGCATATAGTGCTAACCCCTGAGCCAGCATATAGTGCTAACCCCTGAGCCAGCTTATAGTGCTAACCACTGAGCCAGCATATAGTGCTAACCCATGAGTCACCATATAGTGCTAACCTCTGAGCCACCATATAGTGCTAATCCCTGAGCCACCATTCAGTGCTAACCCCTGAGCCAGCATATAGTGCTAACCCCTTGCCAGCATATAGTGCTAACCCCTGAGCCAGCATATAGTGCTAACCACTCAGGCACCATACAGTGCTAACCACTGAGCCACCATATAGTGCTAACCCCTGAGCCACCATATAGTGCTAACCCCTGAGCCACCATATAGCGCTAACCACTGAGCCAGCATATAGTGCTAACCCCTGAGCCACCATATAGTGCTAACCACTGAGCCAGCATGTAGTGCTAACCCCTGAGCCACCATATAGTGCTAACCCCTGAGCCACCATATAGTGCTAACCCCTGAGCCAGCATATAGTGCTAACCTCTGAGCCATTATATAGTGCTAAGCCCTGAGCCAGCATATAGTGCTAACCCCTGAGCCACCATATAGTGCTAACCACTGAGCCAGCATATAGTGCTAATCCCTGAGCCACCATATAGTGCTAACCCCTGAGCCAGCATATAGTGCTAACCCCTGAGGCACCATATAGTGCTAACCCCTGAGCAACCATATAGTGCTAACCCCTGAGCCAGCATATAGTGCTAACCACTGAGCAACCATATAGTGCTAACGCCTGAGCCACCATATAGTGCTAACCCCTGAGCCACCATGTAGTGCTAACCCCTGAGCCACCATATAGTGCTAACCCCTGAGCTACCTTATAATGCTAACCCCTGCGCCACCATATAGCGCTAACCCCTGAGCAAGCATATAGTGCTAACCACTGAGCCAGCATATAGTGCTAACCCCTGAGTCACCATATAGTGCTAACCTCTGAGCCACAATATAGTGCTTTTCCCTGAGCCACCATACAGTGCTATCCCCTGAGTCAGCATACAGTGCTAACCCCTGAGCCACCATATAGTGCTAACCACTGAGCCAGCATATAGTGCTAACCCCTGAGCCACCATACAGTGTTAATTCCTGAGCAAGCATACAGTGCTAACCCCTGAGTCAGCATATAGTGCTAAACCCTCAGTCGGGCATATAGTGCTAACCACTCAGGCGCCATACAGTGCTAACCATTGAGCCACCATATAGTACTAACCCCTGAGCCACCATATAGTGCTAACCACTGAGCCAGCATATAGTGCTAACCACAGAGCCACCATTTAGTGCTAACCCCTGAGCCACAATATAGTGCTAACCCCTGAGCCAGCATATAGTGCTAACCACTGACCCACCATATAGTGCTAACCCCTGAGCCACCATATAGTGCTAACCACTGAGCCAGCATATAGAGCTAACCACTAAGCCATTATATAGTGCTAACCCCTGAGCCAGCATATAGTTCTAACCCCTGAGCCACAATATGGTTCTAACCACTGAGTCAGCATACAGTGCCAATCCCTGAGCCACCATATAGAGCTAACCCCTGAGCCACCATACAGTGCTAACCCCTGAGCCAGCATATAGTGCTAACCACTGAGCCACCATATAGTACTACCCCCTGAGCCACCATATAGTGCTAACCCCTGAGCCACCATATAGTGCTAACCCCTGAGCCAGCATATAGTGCTAACCCCTGAGCCAGCATATAGTGCTAACCCATGAGCCAGCTTATAGTGCTAACCACTGAGCCAGCATATAGTGCTAACCCTGAGTCACCATATAGTGCTAACCTCTGAGCCACCATATAGTGCTAATCCCTGAGCCACCATACAGTGCTAACCCCTGAGCCACCATATACTGTTAACCCCTGAGTCACCATACAGTGCTAACCCCTGAGTCACCATCTAGTGCTAACCCCTGAGCCAGCATATAGTGCTAACCCCTGAGCCACCATATAGGGCTAACCACTGAGCCAGCATATAGTGCTAATCCCTGAGCAACCATATAGCGCTAACCCCTGAGCCACCATATAGTGCTAACCACTGAGCCACCATATAGTGCTAACCCCTGAGCCACCATATAGTGCTAACCCCTGAGCCACCATATAGTGCTAACCCCTGAGCCAGCATATAGTGCTAACCCCTGAGCCAGCATATAGTGCTAACCCCTGAGCCAGTTTATAGTGCTAACCACTGAGCGAGCATATAGTGCTAACCACTGAGCCACCATACAGTGCTAATCCCTGAGCCACCATACAGTGCTAACCACTGAGCCAGCATATAGTGCTAACCCCTGAGCCACCATACAGTGCTAACCGCTGAGTCACCATATAGTGCTAACTTCTGAGCCACCATATAGTGCTAATCCTTGAGCCACCATACAGTGCTAACCCCTGAGCCACCATATAGTGCTAACCCCTGAGCCAGCATATAGTGCTAACCCCTGAGCCAGCATATAGTGCTAACCCCTGAGCCAGCTTATAGTGCTAACCACTGAGCCAGTATATAGTTCTAACCACTGAGCCACCATACAGTGCTAATCCCTGAGCCACCTTATAGTGCTAACCACTCAGACAGCATATAGTGCTAACCCCTGAGCCACCATATAGTGCTAACCCCTGAGCCACCATATAGTGCTAACCCCTGAGCCACCATATAGTGCTAACCCCTGAGCCACCATACAGTGCTAACCCCTGAGCCACCATATAGTGCTAATCACTGAGCCACCATATAGTGCTAACCCCCGAGCCACCATATAGTGCTAACCACTGAGCCACCATATAGTGCTAACCCCTGAGCCACCATATAGTGCTAACCACTGAGCCAGAATATAGTGCTAACCCCTGAGCCACCATATTATGCTAACCACTGAGCCAGCATATAGTGCTAACCACTGAGCCATTATATAGTGCTAACCCCTGAGCCAGCATATAGTGCTAACCCCTGAGCCACCATATAGAGCAAACCCCTGAGCAACCATATAGTGCAAACCCCTGAGCAACCATATAGCGCTAACCCCTGAGTCACCATATAGTGCTAACCCCTGAGCCACCATATAGTGCTAACCCCTGAGCCACCATATAGTGCTAACCCCTGAGCCACCATATAGAGCTAACCCCTGAGCCAGCATATAGTGCTAACCCCTGAGCCACCATATAGAGCTAACCCCTGAGTCACCATATAGTGCTAACCCCTGAGCCACCATATAGTGCTAACCCCTGAGCCAGCATATAGTGCTAACCCCTGAGCCACCATATAGAGCTAACCCCTGAGCCAGCATATAGTGCTAACCACTGAGCCAACATATAGTGCTAACTAGTGTTGAGCCACCATATAGTGCTAACCCCTGAGCCACCATATAGTGCTAACCCCTGAGCCACCATACAGTGCTAACCCCTGAGCCACCATACAGTGCTAACCCCTGAGTCACCATATAGTGCTAACCCCTGAGCCACCATACAGTGCTAACCACTGAGCCAGCATATAGTGCTAACCCCTGAGCCACCATACAGTGCTAATCCCTGAGCCACCATACAGTGCTAACCACTGAGCCAGCATATAGTGCTAACCCCTGAGCCACCATACAGTGCTAACCGCTGAGTCACCATATAGTGCTAACTTCTGAGCCACCATATAGTGCTAATCCTTGAGCCACCATACAGTGCTAACCCCTGAGCCACCATATAGTGCTAACCCCTGAGCCAGCATATAGTGCTAACCCCTGAGCCAGCATATAGTGCTAACCCCTGAGCCAGCTTATAGTGCTAACCACTGAGCCAGTATATAGTTCTAACCACTGAGCCACCATACAGTGCTAATCCCTGAGCCACCTTATAGTGCTAACCACTCAGACAGCATATAGTGCTAACCCCTGAGCCACCATATAGTGCTAACCCCTGAGCCACCATATAGTGCTAACCCCTGAGCCACCATATAGTGCTAACCCCTGAGCCACCATACAGTGCTAACCCCTGAGCCACCATATAGTGCTAATCACTGAGCCACCATATAGTGCTAACCCCCGAGCCACCATATAGTGCTAACCACTGAGCCACCATATAGTGCTAACCCCTGAGCCACCATATAGTGCTAACCACTGAGCCAGAATATAGTGCTAACCCCTGAGCCACCATATTATGCTAACCACTGAGCCAGCATATAGTGCTAACCACTGAGCCATTATATAGTGCTAACCCCTGAGCCAGCATATAGTGCTAACCCCTGAGCCACCATATAGAGCAAACCCCTGAGCAACCATATAGTGCAAACCCCTGAGCAACCATATAGCGCTAACCCCTGAGTCACCATATAGTGCTAACCCCTGAGCCACCATATAGTGCTAACCCCTGAGCCACCATATAGTGCTAACCCCTGAGCCACCATATAGAGCTAACCCCTGAGCCAGCATATAGTGCTAACCCCTGAGCCACCATATAGAGCTAACCCCTGAGTCACCATATAGTGCTAACCCCTGAGCCACCATATAGTGCTAACCCCTGAGCCAGCATATAGTGCTAACCCCTGAGCCACCATATAGAGCTAACCCCTGAGCCAGCATATAGTGCTAACCACTGAGCCAACATATAGTGCTAACTAGTGTTGAGCCACCCCCGTAGTGTTCGGGTTCGGGTTCGGTTCGTCGAACACCTTCGAACACCGTTAAAACCAATGGCAGGCAAACAAAAACACATAGAAACACATAGAAAACACCTTCAAAGGTGTCCAAAAGCTGACAAACTGCTCAGAAGACATAACTAACACATGGAAAAGTGACAAGTACATATAGTCATGAGAAAAGAAAAGAGGTGGAGGAGTAAAAGGAGGGGGAGACACAGATATAGGCATGTCATGCCCTTCTAAAATCCAAAAAGTGAGAAGCCGACACGGCCAGTCCGCTCCTGCCCGTGCCACCTCCGCGTCGCCGGGTTTATGCCAGAGCCGCGGTGAACCCTGACGGCCAGCCCCCCTCTCCCAATACTGGTGCCTGTCCGCTGGTGGGTCGAGCGAGCCCCCCTGTGGTGGAGGCAGCTCTAAGCTTTTTAATTTAAATTGTCCCTCTAATTTGAATGAATACACTTTAAATCCATTTACAAGGATCTATTGGAGGGCAAGTCTCATGCCAGCAGCCGCGGTAATTCCAGCTCCAGTAGCGTCCACTAAAGCTGCTGCAGTTAAAAAGCTTTCATAAGGATCGAGCTCGGCTGTCCACCGCAAGGCATCCTACTGCCAGTCCGAGCCCCTATGCCTTGGGGTGCCTCCTGATGCTCTTCACTGAGTATCCCGTGGTCCCGAAGCATTTCCTTTGAAAAAATGAAGTGTCCAAACTACAGGTGGTGCAGCTTGCTTAACAGCCGGGATAATCCGCTGACTAGCAGACCCTGCTACTAGGCACAAAGTATTTCCTGGGCTAGATGCAGTTAAAAATTTGTAATTAGATACTCTCGTTGGATGCTGAGAAAGCATTCCATAGAGTCTCCTGGCACGCCATATATGATTCTCTTAAAAAGCTTGGGGTAGGGGTCTAGGGGACCCTTTTATAGCCAAAATCACGGCCCTGTATCGCAATACGTCACCTAGGCTGAAGATAAATGGAACTGTAGCACCCTGAGGGCTCGGTTGCTACAGAGGTATTGCACCTCACCCAGAGGTGTGATATCTCACTCTCAGGTAAGGATGTAGTGTGGATCAGGACCCCGACACCTGCATGCATTACACCACATTGCCGTGGGGCAGGGCGACCAATATGCCCCTGAGATGGGCACGACAGTCCCTGTCCCTGGCTGGAGTGGGGGGAGGGAACACTGAGGAAGGGGAACCCTGTAGTGCAGGAGCAGGGAGGAAGCAGTTCCTGGGTGCATTGAGAAGGGAGTATAAAAGGTGGGCACCATCTTAGTTCAGTGCAGAGAAGTCTGAGCAGAAGTGGCAGGGAGCAGGGGCTCTGCATGAGCTCTGCTCCGGAGGCGGGCCTAGTAACAGAGGCCCAGGCCTGCAAGAGGGAGAAGGAAGGAAGAGGAGCGGAGAAGGCTCCAGGAACGAGGAATGAAGGGATCCCAGGGGTGCGGACGGGCGAGTCGCCACCGCACGCCCGAATCCACCTGCGTGGAGGGGTCAGGCCAAAGGGGGAGACCGGTCCCCGAAACTAGTGGAGGCAGGAAACGACCCTCAGCTAGAAACCGGAGGCTGTGACATTTTATGTGGCGCAGCCCCTCGCTACACCCGCTAGGAAGGCACCACATAGGGTCAGGGAAACTGGCGCCAAGTTTACAAAGAAGAGGCCCGAGGCAGCCGGACAGAAGTGTTGGTAAGAAAGGCCAGACAAAGGACACACAAAGGGGGTCCTGTGAAGCGCTCCAAAGTTATCTGGGAGTTGTCTGAGCCCCTCACCTGGTGAGCACAGTACGACGTGGGCAGCCGTTACCTGCAGACGTGGTCTGGATAATAAGAACTGTGAGTAAAGGCCCTGGACTGCATCACTGACTCCGTGTCGTTACTGCTGCTGCCCTGCACCATCACCCCCATCCTCCGCATACACTGCCCTGAGGCTATACTCCTCCCGTGGGGAGTTATGCTACGCTCTGCTGCACCCACAACACCAGCCTCAGTGGTCTGCCCTGGAGCGGCGGTTCACTCTGACCGCAATCCACGGGTGGCGTAGTCGGACATTTAAACATCAAAACCACATAAATAGTTCCGCCACTGGTTTGACCGCCCTGAGTCACGGAACCGGGTCGCCGCCACGAAGACTACAACCACCAGCATCCACCAAAAAGGGTCCGGCTCCGGGTGTCCCAAGGCCCAGGGGGTGCGTCAGAACATTTTCATCACCTTTCACAATCACCAATGGGACAAGGCAGGGATGTCCTCTGTCCCCTCTCTTATACATCCTAGTGACGGAGCACCTGCTCTCATCAATTCGCCATAACCCCAATATTAGGTGGATTGAGGTGGGAGGCACCGAGTACAAGTGCTCTCTATTTGCTGATGATGTCCTAGTATATATCACTCAATCACATATATCCATCCCTGCTGTTATGGCTGAAATAGATCACTTTGTTACATGGTAAAATTTTAAAATCAATGCAGCGAAGTCTGAGGCCCTCGATGTCTCCCTCCCTAAATCCATATAGGATTCCATCCAGTCCAACTTTCCCTTTGCCTGGCCCTCACAGGGTATCAAATACTTAGGAATTCCTATTCATACAGACCTCTCCCATCTATGTTATCTTAATTTTGGGCCCTTTATTGAACAATTCCATACAGACCACGGTTGGCAAGTTAGAACTGTAAGATTCACTACGTGAACCGCTGGTGTTTTGTGGAAAAGCACATGTACACCGCGTTCCAAATTATTATGCAAAAAGTGTTTAGGAGTGATAAGGGAAGAATGTGTTTGTTTGTCAGTTAAACTCATTGATGGTGATGTGTGTCAGGGCTCTTTATATCACTGTAAGCAATTGCAGACACCTGTGCTAATTAGTTTGGCAGGTGTGTCCAATGAAAGGCAAGACTACTTAAGAAGGCTGTCTCACATTATTAAGCAGCCTACATTTTCTGCCAAAATGGGAAAGAAAAAGGATGTGTCGGCTGCTGAGAAGCAACAAATTGTGGAGTGTTTAGGTCAAGGCATGACTACAATCAACATTGTGCGATGATCAGGATGAAGTGTCTTGGCAATCAAGAAGTATGTAGCTGATTCACAGTACACACGTGTGCGTGCTGATAAGGGCAAATTGAGGACTCTTTCCTACAGGCAATTACGTCAGGTTGAAAGAGCAGCGGCAAAAAAGCCTTGTCATAGCAGCAGACAAGTTTTTGAAGCTGCTTGTGCCTCCAGCGTCCCCCGAACAACAAGATGCAGGGTCCTTCAAAGGTTTGCAGCTGTGCATACGCCATCCTGTCGACCTCCTCTATCCACTTCACACAAGCAGAAACGGCTCCAGTGGGCCAAACATTACATGAAGACTGATTTCAAAACTGTTTTGTTCACGGATGAGTGCCATGCAGCGCTCGATGGTCCAGATGGATGGAGTGGAGGATGGCTGGTTGATGGACACCCCACGCAAACACGGCTACAGCGCCAACAAGGAGGAGGTGGAGTAATGTTTTGGGCTGGAATCATGGGGAGAGAGATTGTCGGCCCCTTTAGGATCCCTGAAGGCGCTAAAGATGAACTCCATAATGTATGTGGATTTTCTCAAACAGCACTTCCTGCCATGGTTCAAGAAGAAGAACCGTGTATTTCACAGCAAGATCATTTTTTTGCATGATAATGCACCATCTCATGCTGCACATAAAACATCTGCATCTCTGGCTGATATGGGCATAAAAGGGGACAAACTTATGGTGTGACCCCCATGCTCCCCTGACCTCTACCCCATTCAGAACCTTTGGAGCATCATTAAAAGGAGTGTCTATGATGGCGGGAGGCAGTTCACATCTAAGCAACAGCTCTGGGAGGGTATTCTGTCCTCATGCAAAACAATTGAAGCAGAAACCATCCAAAACCTGACAAATTCAATGGACGAGAGAGTTCAGAAGCTCCTTTCGAACAAGGGGTCCTATGTGAAAATGTAACATCACCTAGAATAAAGTTTTGAGTTGAAAACTGTTTGATTTCAGTTTCTAACAACCTGCTAATGCTTATAATTTCAAAAATGACCATTTTTTTGGTCTTTATTAAAATGAAAAGGTTGATCGAAAAGTTTGGGGGATCTAAGAGTGTGGCAACCCAGTAGTCATGATTACTTCGAATTCTGACAATATGAGGGTCATGCTGCAGGTAGTGCAGCAAGAAGGCACTTATGTGTCTTGCGCATCTCGGAGCCCCAAAATTATTTTCCGGGCTAGATGCAGCTAAAAATTATTATTAATTTTAAATCTGGTGAAGCTTTAGTATAGATGGCCTAATAGGATCAGTGCTGCACACTGCTACAAAGCCCAAATTATTTTCCAGCCAAGATACAGATAAACATGATTAGTAATTTTAAATCTGGTGGAGCTTATTATAGATGGCCTAATAGAATCAGTGCTGCACACTGCTACAAAGCCCAAATTATTTTCCAGCCAAGATACAGATAAACATGATTAGTAATTTGAAAGCTTAAAACGGTTGGTAGGGTGATTTTAACCAATCATCAAGCTTTTACTCTCCCCAGGATGACACAGGGGTAGAAAAGTTGTTTCGGATCCATGATTTGTTCATCTTTATGAACGTGAGTCTGTCTACATTATCAGTGGAGAGCCGCATGCGCTTATCTGTCAGCACACCACCAGCAGCGCTGAACACACGTTCAGACAGAACGCTGGCTGCGGGGCATGACAAGATCTCCAAGGCGTAAGTGGCTAGCTCCGGCCATTTATCCAGATTGGAAGCCCAAAAAGAGCAAGGGTCCAGTGACACAGTCGTGGCTTCAATGTTTACTTGGAGATACTCCTGTACCATCGTCTCTAGGCGTTGACTATGTGTCAGACTTCTTGTCTCCTGTGGCCTTGCAAAGGATGGGCTAAAAAAGTGGTGAAATGATTCCGCAAAATTGATGTTACCAGCAGATACTGTGGTTCTGTTACGGTTTGAGTGCTGAACACTTGACGGTCCCACGGTTGGCAATTTGGAACTGTGAGATTCACTACGTGCACCACTGGTGTTTTCTGGAAAAGCACATGTAAGATTCTGCAACAGTCTCTGCTGATACTCCTGCATGCGTGCATCTGACGCGCCCCCTGGGACATATTCCTTTTTGAGGGGAATACCCGGCACCGGATCAGATGGGGGGGTTGTAGTCTCCGAGCGGCTGTGACCCGGTCCCGTGCCCAGGGCGTCAAGCTAAGTGTTATGTGGCAGCTTTACAGATGTTACTAAAGTTCTTTTATGTCGACTACGCCACCCGTTGTGATGCGGTCACTGTGGCCGCCGCTGCAGCAGGGTCCGCTGAGGCTGATGGTGGATGTGCAGCTTGGTGAGATAACCCCCAACGGGAGGGGTATAGCCTCAGAGGGGACAGGCGCAGAGGATGGGGGTTGTGGTGGTGCGGTGCAGCCGGCAATGAAGACAGACTCGGGTTGTGCAGTTAAGGGTGTTTACTTACTGCTGATGTTTCGGTCACTCCAGCTGCTAGTGACCACCCGAGCCGTGCTGCGTCCACCAGGTCCTGGATCCGGCCAACCCCCAAACAAGTCCGGAGCGTGGCCCTGAGCTCTCCCTCTGTCCTTTCTTCAGCCGTCCCCACCAGGGATTCACCTAGGTCCAGCTCCCTCGGGCCTTCTTTTAGGACACCCTTGGCCCTGGGTTCCCTGACCCTTCATGTGGTTTGCCTTCAGGGTGAATGTGGTGGGTGACCGTGGCAAACGCTGCCCACGATCTCCGGTCTCTGGCTGGGGATTGTTTTTGCCCCCACCAGCTTGGGTTCCGGTACCCTCTTGCTGACTCCTCACCCGGTGCTCTAATTTGGGTTCTTGGGTCCCTTCAGTCTTCCCCCTCTGGGTCTTTCTCTTTCTTTCTCCTCTCTCTCTCTCCAGGGCTGCTGTTTCCTTCTCTCTCTCCAACTGACTTGTTCTCAGCGTCTGACCCTGATCTAAGCTGGTGCCCTCCTTATATATCCCTCTATGTGTGAGCTCAGGTGACCAGCACCCAATGAGCTCCTATCACTACCCAGACTGCTCCCCCTATCTGCCCCTACACTACATGGGATGTACCACCCCCCTCCCACTCCAGCCAGGAACAGGCTCGGTTGTACCTGCACATTTCTAAGTGGGAGTACCGTCGGCCTGCTCCTCTGGAATGGGATGTATGTAGTGCATGCAGTCTATCTGAGCTCAGTTCCACACTCCTTCCTTACCCGGGAGTGGAATATCACACCTCTGGGTTGAGGTGCAATACCCCTGTAGCAGCCGAATCCTCAGGGTGCTACATTCCCCCCTGGTAAATCACAGCACGTCCTCGGGCTGTAAGACATAAAACACCAAAAACATACATATTTTTATAAACATAAACATATAAAACATCATATAAAACTTTCATATAAAACATTCTCGTAGACTTCTCTGGTCTCTGGTTTCAGGTTCCTCCTCCGGACACTGTGCAACGTGTGTCCGGGAAAAGTACGACAGTCTCTCAGAAAAACTGGTTTTCCTATAAAACCGGTAGGGGGCGCTTTAGGACGCGCAACTATATACAGGGAAGTTGGAAGTTGGCCGCTCTCAGTCCTCGGCCAGGTAGAGGGAAGGAAATGGCTGCTCACAGTCCTCAGCCTGCAGGATGAAGGGGTTAACGGGTAAAACAGTTCACTGGTCCCAACGGGGACTATTTTAGCAGCAACAACAGTTCCAGTTCCTTTATACCCTGATTGGGTAACTATTTACAACACCTGCTCTGCCGCACTCAACGGCGTCTTCCTCCTGCTCTTTGCTTATAGCTGGTTGTTACTTCAGACCCGTCCGGGTCCTCTTGCTCCTCCTCCTCGCACCGCAACTCCTCCTCCGTCAGGCGGTGTACGTGGAGGGCGTAAGGTCCTTTGGCACACTTGTGCCGGGTGAAAGTGACTTCGTCTCCGACGTAGAGGTCACGGCCTTTGTGACCTTCCGGCAGGTGGGACTCGACGTCTCGGCGAGTCACAAAAACGTCACCGCGGTTGTTACGGTCCCTAATAAAGCCCCACCCATGCTGCGGGTTGAACTTTATCACTGTCCCGATGGTGCGGGGACAATGCGCTGCACGGGGGTTCCTCCTAGTCCGGCTCTTCTGCTCCGCGCTCTGGATTTGGGCCTGTTGTTCTCTGACCCGCCTCTCCTCCCGTTCTCTCTTAAACTCTGCCAGCTGTTGACGGCAACACTCTGTACGTTCAGCTGCGGCTGCCCGAGTTTCTCCGGTGAACCCCATCAAATCTTCTCCCGTGGGGTCCCACACGAATTGGGCTTCTGCTAGAGGAGGCGAGACCCGAGCCACGGGCTTCGGAGCCGGGATTAGGGGCTCACACAAGGGCCCTAGTCTTTGCTGCCGCTCCAGCTCAGGGTACACTTCGGGCCAGATGAAGGGCCGCCCGTCCGGCCATGTGAGCTGGCCGAAGAGGTCCTCCCCCAGGTGTGGCACCCTAGGTATTGCGGGCGCGGGCGCGGTGGTGGTGGCGCCCGGGTTGCCCAGGCCTTGCGGCCAGGCCTGGGGCACCTGGAAGGTGAAGGGCACCGTTAGGACGGCGGCGCCCTGGGCTACCTGGCCTTGCGGCCAGGCCGGAGGCTCTGCGGAGGTAGGGGGCGCTGTTGGTGGTGCGGCGCCCGGAGGTACTAGGCCTTGCGACCAGGCTGGTGGTACTTCCTGCTTTGTCACGCTCCGGGTCGGGGCGCGTGACGTCACAGGGGTCGCTGCGGCGGCTTCCGGTCGGGGCCTAGTCCATGGCGGTGACCTGGCGGTTACGGGCACAGCAGGGGGACTTTCGGGCTCTGCGACGGGGAGCTGGGGCAGGTAAGCGGTGTCACGGCTTGGGGTATAGGCGTCCCCTTTACCTGCCTCCATGCGTTCGGCTCCCTCCTCGGCGCCGTCTCCGGCCTTGGGTCCTCCCGCGCCATCCTCAGAGGCGGTCTGCTTCCTCTTCCAGGGTAGCGTGCTCCGCTGACTGGTCTCTGCGTGCTGAGCCATCTCCCGGCTCCACTCCGCCAGTATCTCCCGCTGTACCCGGGCCATCCTCCGTGCGAGGCCCTCCAGGGCTGTTTGTGCACACTCCCGGTCTCGGGGGAGCTGCGCTAGGATCTCCGCTAGACCTAGCGGGGTTGTGGACTCTAGCAGGCTCCTGACCATCGGGTCGGTGCTGCTCTGCTCTGCTTCCGGCAGGCTCCTGGCCAGCGGGCCGGTGCTGCTCTGCCCTCCTTCCTCGGTCTCTAGCAGACTCCTGGCCAGCGGGCCGGTGCTGTTCTGCTCTCTTTCCATCTCCGGGTGAGCTTTTCTGCTGCTCTTTTCCAGGCTTCCTGCCTCCGGGTGCGCTCGCTCCAGACTGCTCCAAGCGACACCCATCTTTTCTCTTCTCTTTCGTCTCCTCCCACTTCGAGGGCGGTCCCGGGGCAACTCGGTGACTGTCAGCTCCAGGGGGAGTTCTTTCACGCTGACAGACACCTCCAGCATCACAGTCTCTGTTGGTGGGGGCGGTTTCCACTTTTGGCGCCATTTTCTGTCCCGGCCCACGATGGGATGTGGCCTCTTGCCCTCCTTTGGCACGCCCATAATGGCGTCCGCTGCTCTTCCAAGGCGGGAAATCTGCGGTTTTGGCGGGAAGCGTCGCCCAGTGGCGGGAAACTCTGCAGATGGCGGGAACAAGTTGGAAATGGCGGACAATCGGCGGGAAACGACTGGTGATGGAGTCCGATGGCGTGGACCCTCCGGAACCGGCGGGAGACTTCTTTCTGAGGTAAACTTGCACTTTTCTTCAGGCACGCAGTACCCGGGTGTTGCGGGCACGTAATCCTGCCGACTACGCCAAAGTTGACGCGCCCCCTGGGACATATTCCTTTTTGAGGGGAATACCCGGCACCGGATCAGATGGGGGGGTTGTAGTCTCCGAGCGGCTGTGACCCGGTCCCGTGCCCAGGGCGTCAAGCTAAGTGTTATGTGGCAGCTTTACAGATGTTACTAAAGTTCTTTTATGTCGACTACGCCACCCGTTGTGATGCGGTCACTGTGGCCGCCGCTGCAGCAGGGTCCGCTGAGGCTGATGGTGGATGTGCAGCTTGGTGAGATAACCCCCAACGGGAGGGGTATAGCCTCAGAGGGGACAGGCGCAGAGGATGGGGGTTGTGGTGGTGCGGTGCAGCCGGCAATGAAGACAGACTCGGGTTGTGCAGTTAAGGGTGTTTACTTACTGCTGATGTTTCGGTCACTCCAGCTGCTAGTGACCACCCGAGCCGTGCTGCGTCCACCAGGTCCTGGATCCGGCCAACCCCCAAACAAGTCCGGAGCGTGGCCCTGAGCTCTCCCTCTGTCCTTTCTTCAGCCGTCCCCACCAGGGATTCACCTAGGTCCAGCTCCCTCGGGCCTTCTTTTAGGACACCCTTGGCCCTGGGTTCCCTGACCCTTCATGTGGTTTGCCTTCAGGGTGAATGTGGTGGGTGACCGTGGCAAACGCTGCCCACGATCTCCGGTCTCTGGCTGGGGATTGTTTTTGCCCCCACCAGCTTGGGTTCCGGTACCCTCTTGCTGACTCCTCACCCGGTGCTCTAATTTGGGTTCTTGGGTCCCTTCAGTCTTCCCCCTCTGGGTCTTTCTCTTTCTTTCTCCTCTCTCTCTCTCCAGGGCTGCTGTTTCCTTCTCTCTCTCCAACTGACTTGTTCTCAGCGTCTGACCCTGATCTAAGCTGGTGCCCTCCTTATATATCCCTCTATGTGTGAGCTCAGGTGACCAGCACCCAATGAGCTCCTATCACTACCCAGACTGCTCCCCCTATCTGCCCCTACACTACATGGGATGTACCACCCCCCTCCCACTCCAGCCAGGAACAGGCTCGGTTGTACCTGCACATTTCTAAGTGGGAGTACCGTCGGCCTGCTCCTCTGGAATGGGATGTATGTAGTGCATGCAGTCTATCTGAGCTCAGTTCCACACTCCTTCCTTACCCGGGAGTGGAATATCACACCTCTGGGTTGAGGTGCAATACCCCTGTAGCAGCCGAATCCTCAGGGTGCTACACATCCCTTTCTATGGCAGGAATAATTTCTGCAAATTTACTTTTGTACCGGGGATCTAACAGTGTGGCAACCCAGTAGTCAGGATTATTTCTAATTCTCACAATTCGAGGGTCATGTTGCAGGTAGTGCAGCAAGAAGGCACTCATGTGTGTTGCGCATCCAGGAGCACCAAGTCCCTGTTGTGTTGGTGGCGAGGTAACAATCATGCTTCCTTCCTCTGTCCTCTCCCCCCAACCTCGCACAACAGAAATGTGATCAAGGTCTCCCTCATCTGATGAGTCTTCCATGCCCATTGCCAGTTCGTCCTCCACTTCTTCCTGGGCTCCTGCACCTTCCTCACTAGTTTGGCTGCTACCATGCGCCCTGGTAAAACCATCTCCCCCACCCTCACATGCCTGCCGCCTTGGTGCTGCCGACCGTCTGGACCTTGCAGATGTTAGCCCTTCTGCATACAACTCCTCCTCCTCTACTTCCTCCACCTCCTCTTGTGCCACCACCTGACTCCGAATTCTGTTTAACATGTGCTCCAGCATGTAAATCACCGGAATAGTCATGCTGATAATGGCATCGTCAGCACTAAACATCTTCGTCGCCATTTCAAAACTGTGCAGAAGGGTGCATAGGTCCCTGATCTGAGACCACTCCTCCAGCGTGATTTGCCCCACCTCTGAATCTCGTTGGCCCAGGCTATACGTCAGAACGTATTGCACCAGGGCTTGTCGGTGCTGCCACAGTCGCTGCAACATGTGCAGAGTTGAATTCCACCGGGTAGGCACATCGCATTTTAGCCGGTGAAGTGGCAGGCCCAACGACTTCTGTAGAGATGTAAGTCGCTGAGCTGCGGGATGCGAACGGCGGAAGTGAGCACACAGCGACCGTGCCCTCTGCAGAAGGCCATCTAGTCTGGGATAGTGGGCTAAAAATTGCTGGACAACCAGGTTCAACACGTGAGCCATACAAGGCACGTGTGTGACATTGCCCCGGCGAAGGGCCGCACCCAGGTTTGCAGCATTGTCGCACACGGCCTTCCCTGGTTTCAGGTCCAGTGGAGACAACCATTCATGAAATTGGTTCTCCAGAGCTGACCACAACTCCTCAGCTGTGTGACTCACATTTCCCAGACATTTCAATGTAAAAACCGCCTGATGACGTTGAGCCCTACTGCCAGCATAGTAAGGAGGTGTGCAGGATCCCTTCTGCGCAGTTAGAAAGCTTGTGGCATGACCAGACAGGCTTTGGGTGCAGGTGGAAGACCGAGAGGAGGTTGAGGAGGCAGAAGCAGTGGAGGAACTTTGACATAAAGAGGATTGACGCACAACTCGTGGGGACGGCAAGACTTGGACAGCAGCCCCTTGTCCTGCTGTCACCATAGTTACCCAGTGCCCAGTCAGCGACATGTAACGCCCCTGTCCATGCCTACTCGTCCAAGTGTCTGTGGTGAAATGCACCCTGTCACACACAGAGTTTCTCAAAGAAGCGGTGATGTTGTGTGCGACATGCTGGTGGAGTGCAGGCACACCTTTCTTTGAGAAGTAGTGCCGACTGGGCATCTGGTACTGGGGCACTGCGACGGACATAAGGTCTCGAAAATCCTCTGTGTCCACCAGGCGGAAAGGCAGCATTTCTGTAGCCAAGAGCTTGCAGATGGTGAAATTCAACCTCTTAGCTTTCTCATGGCTAGGAGGAAATGGTCTTTTACTTGTCCACATCTGAGGGACCGAGGGCTGGCTATTGTGCTTAGACGGGGTTGATAAGGGTGTCCCCGGCAAACTGCCGGTCTGTGAGGAAGATTCAGGCGGACATGTTAGGTTGCCTTGATCCAAAGGTGGTGCTATCGATGTCGGACAGCGCTCAACACCAGCTGGTGTTACCACCTCCAAAGAAAATGATGACCTGCCAATCACGCTGGCTGTTGCGGGTAAAGAGGTGGCAGGTCTGCGCCCCAAAACAGGTGTGACTGCTGTCCCCCCAGTCACAGAGGATGAAGAGGCCGCGGATGCACAAGATATGGCAGACGGTGGTTGGCCCGGCCGGCTAGGCCGCATTGTAGCACACTGAGCTTCCCACTGCAACTTATGCTTCATGTCCATGTGCCGGTTCATGCATGAAGTACTCAAACTATGTATTTTTTGGCCTCTACTTAGCTTTTGCTGACAAATGTTACAGATAACACGAGTTGGGTCATCTTTATCGATCTGAAAAAATGCCCAGGCTATGCAAGGCTTAGCACCCATGCGACCTGAAGAGCCACCACGACTTGTGGTGAGAGGCAGAGTTGTGTTTGAGGATGCAGTTGTTGACGTGCTTCCAGTACTACGTCTCTGTCCAGGAAGGCGCAACCTGACCTCGTCGTCACTAGCATCTTCCTTCACCTCCTCTGCTGACCTCATCTCTTGGCTGACTGTGGGTTGACAGTAAGTGGGATCTCCGACCTCATCATCATCACCCTGTGCGTTATCACACCCGTCGTCCTCAGAGCCAACCTGTTCCTGCCCTGACAAAAAACTAAAGTTGTCGCTCCAATCAGGTATTTGAGTCTTATCATCGTCTTCCTCATTGTCTCCACCAACAGGAGTTACAGTTTGGGAATGAGGGTCTACATTATGCTCAGAACCTTCTGCGTCTGGTCCTGGATCCGACTCATAAAGATTCTGGGCATCAGTGCAGATCATTTCCTCGTCTGGATTCACAGAAGCGCTGGAGTCGACCTCTGATTCCCAGGCTATAGTATGAGTAAACAGCTCTGCAGACTCAACCATCTGTTCTACCTCATACTCAGACGGGCAGCTGGAGATTTGGGAGCTGTGAGGAAGCAAGTGCGATTGGGGTGACACCTTTGAGGACTGGAGTATTTGTGATGTTGAAGTTGATGTGGAGGAGAGCCCACTTAAAGGAGCACTTGATATCCGTTGAAGCACCTGCTGTTTTTGTGCCTCATCTGGAATTTGTAGCGATTGGCGTGGCCGTAAGAAAGGGATCTTATCACATTGTCCGCTAAAAGAAGTAGACATTTTAGTTTGGCTGGAAGATGGTCTTTCTTCTGCACCTACCTCACGGACACAACCTTTTTTCCCCTTCCCAACACGCCTATTCCCCTTTCCACCAGCAGCAGGCCTTTTTCCACTCATTTTGGTGGTTAACTAATTCACAACTCTGGAGTTGTTTGCACAAAAAAAACAATGGATGGGAACCGAGCAGAGCTGAGTGGCCAAACTGTGGTATTAGGCCAAAACTATTGGCTGGGTTAGATGCAGAAAAAAATTATATTCAATTTGCAACCTGATGGAGGTCAGTATAGATGGACTAATAGAACAAGTCCCACACACCGCTAGAAGCCCAAATATTTTTTCAGAGCTAGATGCAGAAAAAAATTATATTCAGTTTGCAACCTGATGGAGGTCAGTATAGATGGACTAATAGACCAAGTCCCACACACTGCTAGAAGCCCAAATATTTTTTCAGAGCTAGATGCAGAAAAAAATTATATTCAGTTTGCAACCTGATGGAGGTCAGTATAGATGGACTAATAGACCAAGTCCCACACACTGCTAGAAGCCCAAATATTTTTTCAGAGCTAGATGCAGAAAAAAATTATATTCAGTTTGCAACCTGATGGAGGTCAGTATAGATGGACTAATAGAATGATGCTATGCCCAAAAGATTTTACTTCACTAGGTGCAGTAAAAAAATTGGTATTCTATACACAGGTGGTATATCTTGCAACACAGATAGGCTACTCCACTGACTAACACACTCTGCAATAGGCCAAAAAGGATTAGCTTTGCTAGATTCAGCCAAATGCTGTGAAAAAAACTTGCACAGCACTGGCACAGACCTGCCTGGCAAAAACTGATAGGAACTGATGTAACCTAGTCCTGAAAAGGACTGCAATTACAATTAGTCTTTACTCCCACAATCTATCTATTTAAGAGTGTGGCACCCCAGGGGTCTGGTTTCCACAGTAACGGCAATGTTATGTCTGAGAGCAGGTGGGAGGTCTCTTGGTCAGGGATCCTGTGCATGCCACACCTCCTGCCCAGTCCTGGGAGGGGAAGAACTTCCCCTATATAAACCTAGGGCTGAGGCAGGGTTAGGAAGTAGAGAAGAAGTAGAGACAGAGAAGCAGATATAGGAAAAGAACATCAGGAGCTCTGTGGGAGCAGTGCTACAAGGAGTCAGGGGCTGGCAGCTGCAGAGCTCGCCCTGACTGAGAAGTTATCACCGGACCCGGAGTCCGAGGCTGTGGGGACTAACTCCTATCCAGCAGCAGAAACCGACCGGCAGGGGATTGCAGGTCCTCTGGCCCAGAAACCCGAAGGCACGGTCACACGCGTGGGACCAGCACCGCCGTCGTGGAGCGGAAGCTACTAGAAGGCCCCGAGTCACCGGCCATACGGGTGAGCACCACACGGTACACTCAGGGACGTGGGCTACTTATACCCGCCTCTAGCAAGGTAGCCGGAAGAGTATCGTTAGTTTGGGAGGCCTACAACTCCGCCTGGCCAGGGGAGATCCCATCTGCTCAAGGACTGACCAGGCCCCAATCGCTAGCCAGTACTCCGGGAGGGTCTATCTTTGTCACCAGTAAAGACCCTGAATTACACCGTACCGTCTTCGAGTGGTTCCTGCTACCCCCATCATCCACGTCAGCTGCCCTGAGGCCATACCCCTCCCGTTGGGGGTTATACTATCACGCTGCACAATCCTACCACCGGCCTCAGCGGTCTGCCCTGCAGCAGCAGCTCCTTAGCTGTACTCAACGGGTGGCGTAGTCGTCCAACATCTACCGCTAATACAGCGCCACTTAGTCTGACTCCCTGGGCACGGACCGGATCACCGCCACGAGACTACAACCCTCAAGAGATCCGGCTCCGGGTAAGCTCCCGCGTGCGCAACGCAGCGCGACACAGGCCCAGGGGCGCGTCAAGAGCACAGACCTGCCTGATAAAAGTCGTAGGAAATGCTGTAACCTAGTCCTTAAAAGGACTGCAATCACAACTATTCCCTACTCCCAAGCTATCTGTAGATTTGTGCGAAAATTGGCTTGAAATTAACAAGGTATAGCGCACACAGCAACAGCGGTGCCGTCTAACACGCAGCTGCAGCAGTGAGAAAATGGTGGCGACGGGGAAAATGGCTTGGTCTTATAGGGCAAGGACATGTGACATACACTGCCAATCACACATGCCCTTGCTTGTGTGAAAAAAAGCACTTCGCTCCGTGTGTGCGCTGCTGATAGGCTGACAGATTGCACCTCCCCACTGCAAATGCGGGAAAGAGAAAAAAAAATGGAGATCTTCATTGTTCCTGCAGAGATCCATCCCCTACCCCTCCCCCCGCCCCGCTGTACACTCAAACTGCGTATTAACATTAATTTTCATCATTACTGAGAAAAAATCCAGTTATGATTTTGGTGCACGAACAGTTATCGAACATAACCTCGAACAGCCGAATTTTTCTCAAATTGTTCGTGTTCGCCGACCGGCTCGAACACCGCCCAAAACAGCTCGAATTTGAGATTGGCGAACAGTTCGAGTAGAACAACGCTCATCTCTAGTGCTAACCCCTGAGTCACCATATAGTGCTAACCCCTGAGCCACCATATAGTGCTAACCCCTGAACCACCATATAGAGCTAACCCCTGAGCCAACATATAGTGCTAACCCCTGAGCCAGCATATAGTGCTAACCCCTGAGCCACCATATAGTGCTAACCACTGAGCCAGCATATAGTGCTAACCACTGAACCATTATATAGTGCTAACCCCTGAGCCAGCATATAGTGCTAACCACTGAGCGAGCATATAGTGCTAATCCCTGAGCCACCATATAGTGCTAACCCCTGAGCAACCTTATAGCGCTAACCCCTGAGCCAGCATATAGTGCTAACCACTGAGCCACCATAGAGTGCTAACTCCTGAGCCACCATATAGTGCTAACCACTGAGCCACCATATATTGCTAACCCCTGAGCCAGCATATAGTGCTAACCCCTGAGCCAGCATATAGTGCTAACCCCTGAGCCAGCATATAGTGCTAACCACTGAGCCAGCATATAGTGCTAACCCCTGAGTCACCATATAGTGCTAACCTCTGAGCCACCATATAGTGCTAATCCCTGAGCCACCATACAGTGCTAACCCCTGAGCCACCATATAGTGCTAATCACTGAGCCACCATATAGTGCTAATCACTGAGCCAGCATATAGTGCTAACCCCTGAGCCACCATACAGTGCTAATCCCTGAGCCAGCATATAGTGCTAACCCCTGAGCCAGCATATAGTGCTAACCCCTGAGCCAGCATATAGTGCTAACCACTCAGGCACGATACAGTGATAACCACTGAGCCACCATATAGTGCTAATCCCTGAGCCACCATATAGTGCTAACCACTGAGCCAGCATATCGTGCTAACCCCTGAGCCACCATATAGTGCTAACCCCTGAGCCACCATATAGTGCTAACCCCTGAGCCACAATATAGTGCTAACCCCTGAGCCAGCATATAGTGCTAACCATTGAGCCACCATACAGTGCTAACCCCTGAGCCACCATATAGTGCTAACACCTGAGCCACCATATAGTGCTAACCCCTGAGCCACCATATAGTGCTACCCCCTGAGCCACCATATAGTGTTAACCCCTGAGCCACCATATAGTGCTAACCCCTGAGCCACCATATAGTGCTAATCACTGAGCCAGCATATAGTGCTAACCCCTGAGCCAGCATATAGTTGAACCCCTGAGCCAGCTTATAGTGCTAACCACTGAGCCAGCATATAGTGCTAACCCCTGAGTCACCATATAGTGCTAACCTCTGAGCCACCATATAATGCTAATCCCTGAGCCACCATATAGTGCTAACCCCTTAGCCAGCATATAGTGCAAACCACTGAGCCAGCATATAGTGCTAACCCCTGAGTCACCATATAGTGCTAACCCCTGAGCCACCATACAGTGCTAACCCCTGAGCCCCATACAGTGCTAACCCCTGAGCCACCATATAGTGCTAACCACTGAGCCAGCATATAGTGCTAACCCCTGAGCCAGCATATAGTGCTAACCCCTGATCCACCATATAGTGCTAACCCCTGAGCCACCATATAGTGCTAACCCCTGAGTCACCATACAGTGCTAACCCCTGAGCAAGCATATAGTGCTAAACCCTGAGCCACCATATAGTGCTAACCCCTGAGCCACCATATAGTGCTAACCCCTGAGCAAGCATATAGTGCTAAACCCTGAGTCACCATATAGTGCTAACCCCTGAGTCACCATACAGTGCTAACCCCTGAGCAAGCATATAGTGCTAAATCCTGAGTCACCATATAGTGCTAAACCCTGAGTCACCATATAGTGCTAACCCCTGAGCAAGCATATAGTGCTAAACCCTGAGTCACCATACAGTGCTAACCCCTGAGCCACCATATAGTGCTAACCCCTGAGCCACCATATAGTGCTAATCACTGAGCCAGCATATAGTGCTAACCCCTGAGCCACCATGCAATGCTAATCCCTGAGCCAGCATATAGTGCTAACCGCTGAGCCAGCATAAAGAGCTAACCCCTGAGCCAGCATATAGTGCTAACCACTCAGGCACCATACAGTGCTAACCACTGAGCCACCATATAGTGCTAACCCCTGAGCCACCATATAGTGCTAACCACTGAGCCAGCATATAGTGCTAACCCCTGAGCCACCATATAGTGCTAACCACTGAGCCAGCATATAGTGCTAACCACTGAACCATTATATAGTGCTAACCCCTGAGCCAGCATATAGTGCTAACCACTGAGCCAGCAAATAGTGCTAATCCCTGAGCCACCATATAGTGCTAACCCCTGAGCAACCTTATAGCGCTAACCCCTGAGCCAGCATATAGTGCTAACCACTGAGCCACCATAGAGTGCTAACTCCTGAGCCACCATATAGTGCTAACCCCTGAGCCACCATATAGTGCTAACCCCTGAGCCAGCATATAGTGCTAACCCCTGAGCCAGCATATAGTGCTAACCCCTGAGCCAGCATATAGTGCTAACCACTGAGCCAGCATATAGTGCTAACCCCTGAGTCACCATATAGTGCTAATCCCTGAGCCACCATACAGTGCTAACCCCATGAGCCACCATATAGTGCTAATCACTGAGCCACCATATAGTGCTAATCACTGAGCCAGCATATAGTGCTAACCCCTGAGCCATCATACAGTGCTAATCCCTGAGCCAGCATATAGTGCTAACCCCTGAGCCAGCATATAGTGCTAACCCCTGAGCCAGCATATACGGCTAACCACTGAGCCACCATATAGTGCTAACCCCTGAGCCAGCATATAGTGCTAACCACTCAGGCACCATACAGTGCTAACCACTGAGCCACCATATAGTGCTAACCCCTGAGCCACCATATAGTGCTAACCACTGAGCCAGCATATAGTGCTAACCCCTGAGCCACCATATAGTGCTAACCCCTGAGCCACAATATAGTGCTAACCCCTGAGCCAGCATATAGTGCTAACCATTGAGCCACCATACAGTGCTAACCCCTGAGCCGCCATATAGTGCTAACCCCTGAGCCACCAGATAGTGCTAACCCCTGAGCCACCATATAGTGCTACCCCCTGAGCCACCATATAGTGCTACCCCTGAGCCACCATATAGTGCTAATCACTGAGCCAGCATATAGTGCTAACCCCTGAGCCACCATACAATGCTAACCCGAGCCATCATATAGTGCTAACCCCTGAGCCAGCATATAGTGCTAATCCCTTAGCCAGGATATAGTGCTAACCCCTGAGCCAGCATATAGTGCTAACCACTCAGGCACCATACAGTGCTAACCACTGAGCCACCATATAGTGCTAACCACTGAGCCACCCTATAGTGCTAACCACTGAGCCAGCATATAGTGCTAACCCCTGAGCCACCATATAGTGCTAACCCCTGAGCCACAATATAGTGCTAACCCCTGAGCCAGCATATAGTGCTAACCACTGAGCCACCATATAGTGCTAACCCCTGAGCCAGCATATAGTGCTAACCGCTGAGCCAGCATATAGTGCTAACCCCTGAACCACCATATAGTGCTAACCCCTGAGCCACCATATAGTGCTAACCGCTGAGCCAGCATATAGTGCTAACCCCTGAACCACCATATAGTGCTAACCCCTGAGCCACCATATAGTGCTAACCACTGAGCCAGCATATAGTGCTAACCCCTGAGCCACCTTATAGTGCTAACCCCTGAGCCACCTTATAGTGCTAACCCCTGAGCCACCATACAGTGCAAACCACTGAGCCAGCATATAGTGCTTACCCCTGAGCCACCATATAGTGCTAACCACTGAGCCAGCATATAGTGCTAACCCCTGAGCCTCCATATAGTGCTAACCCCTGAGCCACGATATAGTGCTAACCCCTGAGCCACCATATAGTGCTAACCACTGAGCCAGCATATAGTGCTAACCCCTGAGCCTCCATATAGTGCTAACCCCTGAGCCACCATACAGTGCTAACCACTGAGCCAACATATAGAGCTAACCCCTGAGCCACCATATAGTGCTAACCCCTGAGCCAGCATATAGTGTTATCCCCTAAGCCACCATACAGTGCTAACCCCTGAGCCACCATACAGTGCTAACCACTGAGCCAGCATGTAGTGCTAACCCCTGAGCCACCATACAGTGCTAACCACTGAGTCACCATATAGTGATAACCACTGAGCCACCATATAATGCTAACCACTAAGCCAGCATTCTTTCACAATAGTGACATTATACCATCCATATAAGATAACAGTGCAGTGTGCCCATATTCCCCAGGCTGGCGCCACAGCTGTTGAACTGCATTACACTGTGCCTGACCCCTCATCACCAGTGCAGGATCTCTAGTGTCTACTGCAGAGATCAGTCCTGGATAAACCCTGCACCGCGTCTCCCCACAGACACCGCGCCTCCCCACAGACACTACAGACACCGCGTCTCCCCACAGACACCGCGTCTCCCCACAGGCACCGCGTCTCCCCACAGACACCGCGTCTCCCCACAGGCACCGCGTCTCCCCACAGACACCGCGTCTCCCCACAGACACTACAGACACCGCGTCTCCCCACAGACACCGCGTCTCCCCACAGGCACCGCGTCTCCCCACAGACACCGCGTCTCCCCACAGATACCGCGTCTCACTACAGGCACCGCGTATCCCCACAGGCACCGCGTCTCCCCACAGACACCGCGTCTCCCCACAGATACCGTGTCTCCCTACAGGCACCGCGTCTCCCCACAGACACCGCGTCTCCCCACAGATACCGCGTCTCCCTACAGGCACCGCGTCTCCCCACAGATACCGCGTCTCCCCACAGACACCGCGTCTCCCCACAGATACCGCGTCTCCCCACAGACACTACAGACACCGCGTCTCCCCACAGATACCGCGTCTCCCCACAGGCACCGCGTCTCCCCACAGACACCGCGTCTCCCCACAGATACCGCGTCTCCCTACAGGCACCGCGTCTCCCCACAGACACCGCGTCTCCCCACAGACACCGCGTCTCCCCACAGACACCGCGTCTCCCCACAGATACTGCGTCTCCCCACAGATACCGCGTCTCCCCACACATACCGCGTCTCCCCACAGACACCGCGTCTCCCCACAGATACCGCATCTCCCCACAGACACTACAGACACCGCGTCTCCCCACAGATACCGCGTCTCCCCACAGGCACCGCGTCTCCCCACAGACACCGCGTCTCCCCACAGATACCGCGTCTCCCTACAGGCACCGCGTCTCCCCACAGATACCGCGTTTCCCCACAGACACCGCGTCTCCCCACAGACACCGCGTCTCCCCACAGGCACCGCCTCTCCCCACAGATACCGCGTCTCCCCACAGGCACCGCGTCTCCCCACAGACACCGCGTCTCCCCACACACATCGCGTCTCCCCACAGACACCGCGTCTCCCCACAGATACTACGTCTCCCCACAGACACTACAGACACCGCGTCTCCCCACAGACACCGCGTCTCCCTACAGGCACTGCGTCTCCCCACAGACACCGCGTCTCCCCACACACACCGCGTCTCCCTACAGACACCGCATCTCCCCACAGACACCGCGTCTCCCTACACACACCGCGTCTCCCTACACACCGCGTCTCCCTAGTCACCGCGTCTCCCCACAGACACCGCGTCTCCCCACAGACACCGCATCTCCCTACAGTCACCGCGTCTCCCCACACACACCGCGTCTCCCCACACACACCGCGTCTCCCTACAGACACCGCGTCTCCCTACAGACACCGCGTCTCCCCACAGACACCGCGTCTCCCCACAGACACCACGTCTCCCTACACACACCGCGTCTCCCTACAGGCACCGCGTCTCCCCACAGACACCGCGCCTCCCCACAGACACCGCGTCTCCCTACACACACCGCATCTCCCTACAGATACCGCGTCTCCCCACAGACACCGCGCCTCCCCACAGACACCGCGTCTCCCTACAGACACAGCGTCTCCCCACAGACACCGCGCCTCCCCACAGACACCGCATCTCCCTACAGATACCGCGTCTCCCCACAGACACCGCGTCTCCCTACAGACACAGCGTTTCCCTACAGATACCGCGTCTCCCCACACACACCGCGTCTCCCTACAGACACCGCGTCTCCCCACAGACACCGCGTCTCCCTACACACACCGCGTCTCCCTACAGACACCGCGTCTCCCCACAGACACCGCGTCTCCCTACACACACCGCGTCTCCCTACAGACACCACGTCTCCCCACACACACCGCGTCTCCCTACACACACCGCGTCTCCCTACAGACACCGCGTCTCCCCACAGACACCGCGTCTCCCCACACACCGCGCCTCCCCACAGACACCGCGTCTCCCTACAGACACAGCGTCTCCCTACACACACCGCGTCTCCCTACAGACACCGCGTCTCCCCACAGACACCACGTCTCCCTACACACACCGCGTCTCCCTACAGGCACCCCGTCTCCCCACAGACACCGCGCCTCCCCACAGACACCGGGTCTCCCTACACATACCGCATCTCCCTACAGATACCGCGTCTCCCCACAGACAGCGCGCCTCCCCACAGACACCGCGTCTCCCTACAGACACAGCGTCTCCCCACAGACACCGCGCCTCCCCACAGACACCGCGTCACCCCACAGACACCGCGTCTCCCCACAGACACCGCGTCTCTCTACAGACACAGCGTTTCCCTACAGATACCGCGTCTCCCCACACACACCGCGTCTCCCTACAGACACCGCGTCTCCCCACAGACACCGCGTCTCCCTACACACAGCGCGTCTCCCTACAGACACCGCGTCTCCCCACAGACACCGCGTCTCCCTACACACACCGCGTCTCCCTACAGACACCACGTCTCCCCACACACACCGCGTCTCCCTACACACACCGCGTCTCCCTACAGATACCGCGTCTCCCCACAGACACCGCGTCTCCCCACACACACCGCGCCTCCCCACAGACACCGCGTCTCCCTAGAGACACCGCGTCTCCCTAAAGACACAGCGTCTCCCCACAGACACCGCGTCTCCCCACAGACACCGCGCCTCCCCACAGACACCACGTCTCCCTACAGACACAGCGTCTCCCCACAGACACCGCGCCTTCCCACAGACACCGCATCTCCCTACAGATATCGCGTCTCCCCACAGACACCGCGTCTCCCCACAGACACCGCGTCTCCCTACAGACACAGCGTTTCCCTACAGACACCGCGTCTCCCCACACACACCGCGTCTCCCTACAGACACCGCGTCTCCCCACAGACACCGCGTCTCCCTACACACACCGCGTCTCCCTACAGACACCGCGTCTCCCCACACACACCGCGTCTCCCTACACACACCGCGTCTCCCTACAGACACCGCGTCTCCCCACAGACACCGCGTCTCCCCACACACACCGCGCCTCCCCACAGACACCGCGTCTCCCTACAGACACAGCATCTCCCTACACACACCGCGTCTCCCTACAGACACCGCGTCTCCCCACAGACACCGCGTCTCCCTACACACACCGCGTCTCCCTACAGACACCGCGTCTCCCCACAGACACCGCGTCTCCCCACACACACCGCGCCTCCCCACAGACACCGCGTCTCCCTACAGACACCGCGTCTCCCTACAGACACCGCGTCTCCCCACAGACACCGCGTCTCCCTACAGACACCGCGTCTCCCCACAGACTACGCGCCTCCCCACAGACACCGCGTCTCCCTACAGATACAGCGTCTCCCTACAGACACCGCGTCTCCCCACAGACACCGCGTCTCCCCACAGACACCGCGTCTCTGGTGCCAGGACAATATATGCGTGATTCATGGGGCAATAACTCATCAAATGCACCACTGCAGCAGCCCTGGAGGTAGACATGTGCCCCCCACCTCTGGGCCCGGCTGCACCGCCAGTATGTCCGCTCCTGACCTATACACAGGCTTTATCTACAGCCTCTACCTATAGATTTCAGCCCTCCATATAGTCTCTATGCCTCTACCTGTAGATATCAGCTGATGGGCAGAGACATGGACCCCGTGGTCTCGGTCATCTTGCCTGTGCTGATAACGAGATACCTGCGGAAACGTGACCACCACAGAGCTCCAAGCACCAGCCCAATGTTCAGCTCATTGACCAGACCCGAAAATACTTTTTCTACTATAGATGATGAAACAAATACAAAATAACCAAAAAACAAGTGTATAAGATAACAATGTATAAGTGTTGTGATAGAAGCCCCCGACCGGTGATGGACAATCGCTGAGTTTTGGGTGGAGTCGGATTTTTCTAGCAGAACAAATCAGAGGAGAATATAATCTGATGTATGAGGTTGATGTATCCGGTGCTGCTACTCTATTACCCCTCATCTTCCTCTGCTCACATGGAGCCTCCTCCTCTTCCTCCCTCTTCTTGGAAATTCTTTGATTTTCACTTTCGCATTGTTTTCCCTCCTGTGAACGCTCGGCTCCAGGTCAGACATGGATATCTTGCAGCTGAAGGAATACATCATATCTTACAACCTGAATGACTGCCCCCTGGGAAACCAGGGCTACAATCAAGTCCTCGTCCAGCTGATGGGCTTCCTGGGACACGGGAAATCCTCCTTGATCAACTCCTGTAAATATGCCCTCCACGATAAGGAGTTCACGGTCCACGCGGAGTCCGGCTCGGCCGACGGCGGCCTCACCACGGTCAGGAGAGCCTACCCCCTCACCACCGCAATCACCATGGTGGACAACCGAGGATGCGCCACGCTAAACCCCTTCGAGACCGGGGAGTTTTACACCCAGCTGGGTAAGTCCCATTTCATTGGGGAAAAATTACAGAAAAATCCAATTTAGTATCAGGCTAAAGTCCGGAACGGGTAAAACGGGACCAACGCCAGACCCCAACGGAGGCGTCTCCTGATTATCATCTCCTAGAACTTCCCATAAATATAATTCCGTCACGTTAAAGCGAAAGGATGATCCCGACCCCCCGTGACCGGAGGGACCCTACACCCTTCCTGTCTCGGATAGTTTCGTTTTAACACATTGATTTTTCCTTCTCTTCTTAGAAGAGACATCACGTTTCTTCTATTTTTCCCGCTCAATGGCCGTTTCGTAGAACGACTTGTAGTTTTCGATGACACCATTAATTTTACCTTATAATATCCGGGGAAAAAAGGAGAAAAATATCCAAGTGGATAAAATGTAGAATAAAACTGCAATTCTACCATTGTCTTTGGATTAATTAAAACCATGTAAGACAAATCAGATAAAATAAGGTGGAGGAATTCAGTTACGATGTGACTATACAGTACGGAGGGAGCCAGAGACCGGGGCAAATAACTAATCAAATATAAGATTTTCTACACCTTGTTAATGACCAAAAACTGCTCGGTTCTTAATATCCCCATCTATGAATAAAGTAGTCAAAAAAGTGCAGGTGCAAAAGTAAGAATGTATAAATCCAACAAATAAAGTGCCAGTGCACAATAAATTCATAATAATATAGATGACTGATGGAATACCAAGAATAACTAACCTCAGAAAACACGAAGATCACAGAGAAGGGGGTCACATCCATGTAATAATAATAAAAGGACTATAAACCCACTGTATCAAAGTGCAATGCGCGTCCTCACCCTGCAGCACGTTTCGCAATGCTTCCTCACGGAGTGGTAGTCAATTATTTTATCTCATCTGTCTTATCGTTTATAGTTTAATGTGTCTTGTTCCCTGGGGACTAAAACCGGTGATCATTTGATTGCTTGTACTTTGTACTGATGTATTTGGCGATGGAGTTAAGCCGCTGGCCGTCATGCTCAGTCATTGGAGAACAAGGATCTCACTGGGCACACAGGAAAATTGCAGCAATGTAAATTCTGCTGGCAGAGATTGGCAGCTGCATTTAAATGGTTAAATATCTGCGTTGGGAGTCGCTCAGTCGCTGCCGTTAGTGGCAGGCGATGGCTGTATAATGAAGCCCTCACCCAATATATACCAAGCACTATTACATCCTATGTCAGGAAGGGGTTAAAATATATAATTTAATCATGATCAATTAAAACCTTACCAAACGCAACCTTGACCATTGATAAGTGTCTGCAGGTCATAAAGACACCGAGAACCCGGATCCCCACCGAGCGGAGAGCAAGAGCTAACAATCCTTCTGTAGTGTGAATGAGGGATTTCAGATTCTAAACAATTCCCTGGCCGCCCCCAATGCTTCCCTCACCCACTGCTCCCCCACACCCCCGACTTATCAGAGGACTCCTTGTTTTATCACTTTCTTCACAGGTTATTCCCCATGTTGCCCTTGTTCTCGCACAGCCTGCTCCCTGTGCCACCCTCTTATTGTGCCACCCTCTTATTGTTCCACCCTCTTATTGTTCCACCCTCTTATTGTGCCACTCTCTTATTGTGCCACCCTCTTATTGTTCCACCCTCTTATTGTGCCACTTTCTTATTGTGCCACTTTCTTATTGTTCCACTCTCTTATTGTTCCACTCTCTTATTGTGCCACTCTCTTATTGTGCCTCTCTCTGATTGTGCCTCTCTCTTATTGTGCCTCTCTCTTATTGTGCCACCCTCTTATTGTGCCACCCTCTTATTGTGCCACTCTGTTACTGTGCCTCTCTCTTATTGTGCCACCCTCTTATTGTGCCACCCTCTTATTGTGCCACCCTCTTATTGTGCCACCCTCTTATTGTGCCACTGTTACTGTGCCTCTCTCTTATTGTGCCACCCTCTTATTGTGCCACCCTCTTATTGTGCCACTCTGTTACTGTGCCTCTCTCTTATTGTGCCACCCTCTTATTGTGCCACCCTCTTATTGTGCCACCCTCTTATTGTGCCACTCTCTTATTGTGCCACTCTCTTATTGCGCCACCCTCTTATTGTGCCACTCTGTTACTGTGCCTCTCTCTTATTGTGCCACTCTGTTATTGTGCCACCCTCTTATTGTGCCACCCTCTTATTCACACAGATATCTCCCCACGCCGCCCACTTTCTCACATACATGATTTTCCCATGCTGTCTGCTTTGTCACATTGACTGCTCCTTGTGTTTCTCTTTCTTACTCCATGCTGCCCCCTTTAGTACACATATTGCTTCTACATGCCCCCTTAGGACCCACTTTATCATGCCAATTGCTCCTTGTGGCCCAAGTTTCTCCATCATGCCGCCCTTTTCTCATGCAGACTTCTCCCTGTGTCTCTTTCACACACAGACTGCTCGCTATGTCCTTCTGTCACACGCAGACTGCTCGCTATGTCCTTCTGTCACACGCAGACTGCTCGCTATGTCCTTCTGTCACACGCAGACTGCTCGCTATGTCCTTCTGTCACACACAGGCTGCTCGCTATGTCCTTCTGTCACACACAGGCTGCTCGCTATGTCCTTCTGTCACTCACAGACTGCTCGCTATGTCCTTCTGTCACACACAGGCTGCTCGCTATGTCCTTCTGTCACACACAGACTGCTCGCTATGTCCTTCTGTCACACGCAGACTGCTCGCTATGTCCTTCTGTCACACACAGACTGCTCGCTATGTCCTTCTGTCACACACAGGCTGCTCGCTATGTCCTTCTGTCACTCACAGACTGCTCGCTATGTCCTTCTGTCACACACAGACTGCTCGCTATGTCCTTCTGTCACACACAGACTGCTCGCTATGTCCTTCTGTCACACACAGACTGCTCGCTATGTCCTTCTGTCACACACAGACTGCTCGCTTTGTCCTTCTGTCACACGCAGACTGCTCGCTATGTCCTTCTGTCACACACAGACTGCTCGCTATGTCCTTCTGTCACACGCAGACTGCTCGCTATGTCCTTCTGTCACACGCAGACTGCTCGCTATGTCCTTCTGTCACACGCAGACTGCTCGCTATGTCCTTCTGTCTCACACAGACTGCTCGCTATGTCCTTCTGTCTCACACAGACTGCTCGCTATGTCCTTCTGTCACACACAGACTGCTCGCTATGTCCTTCTGTCACACACAGACTGCTCGCTATGTCCTTCTGTCACACACAGACTGCTCGCTATGTCCTTCTGTCACACACAGACTGCTCGCTATGTCCTTCTGTCACACACAGACTGCTCGCTATGTCCTTCTGTCACACACAGACTGCTCGCTATGTCCTTCTGTCACACGCAGACTGCTCGCTATGTCCTTCTGTCACACGCAGACTGCTCGCTATGTCCTTCTGTCACACACAGACTGCTCGCTATGTCCTTCTGTCACACACAGACTGCTCGCTATGTCCTTCTGTCACACACAGACTGCTCGCTATGTCCTTCTGTCACACACAGACTGCTCGCTATGTCCTTCTGTCACACACAGACTGCTCGCTATGTCCTTCTGTCACACACAGACTGCTCGCTTTGTCCTTCTGTCACACGCAGACTGCTCGCTATGTCCTTCTGTCACACACAGACTGCTCGCTATGTCCTTCTGTCACACGCAGACTGCTCGCTATGTCCTTCTGTCACACGCAGACTGCTCGCTATGTCCTTCTGTCACACGCAGACTGCTCGCTATGTCCTTCTGTCTCACACAGACTGCTCGCTATGTCCTTCTGTCTCACACAGACTGCTCGCTATGTCCTTCTGTCACACACAGACTGCTCGCTATGTCCTTCTGTCACACACAGACTGCTCGCTATGTCCTTCTGTCACACACAGACTGCTCGCTATGTCCTTCTGTCACACGCAGACTGCTCGCTATGTCCTTCTGTCACACGCAGACTGCTCGCTATGTCCTTCTGTCACACGCAGACTGCTCGCTATGTCCTTCTGTCTCACACAGACTGCTCGCTATGTCCTTCTGTCTCACACAGACTGCTCGCTATGTCCTTCTGTCACACACAGACTGCTCGCTATGTCCTTCTGTCACACACAGACTGCTCGCTATGTCCTTCTGTCACACACAGACTGCTCGCTATGTCCTTCTGTCACACACAGACTGCTCGCTATGTCCTTCTGTCTCACACAGACTGCTCGCTATGTCCTTCTGTCACACGCAGACTGCTCGCTATGTCCTTCTGTCTATTTTCTTATTTTCCAGCGAATTTTGTCCCATTGAACGAAGGAGTGGAATGGACAAAGGAGTTTGATGAAGTGTTGAATCGCTTGGAAGACGCCGATATCGAGCCAAACTTCAGAGATATTATTGTGCCGGTCTTCGTCTACAGGTAGGGGATTATCTGGGGATTACGTCTGGTGCAGGGACCCCTGCATGGGGTCAATAGTCCTGGCACCGTGCGAGATGAACCTTCATCTTAGTGAACGCTGAGCACGAGACCTCCCATGTACAGCGCCATTACTATCGGGGTACGCAGTCTCCAGCAGACCCTGTCTATATGCAAAAGGTCAGTAATAATGGGGGGAACGAGGACTTGGCCAGACGACGACCACATGCACCATCACCAAACACGGACACCGTGAGGATGGAGGGGCGAACCCTGCAGAACAGAAGACATATCAGGGTGACCAGATCCACGGGAAACCATAACATTACTGTCCTTACAGTGTGAAGAGGGAAATTGCTGCTAACGAGATGGAAGAAATCAAGACGTTCCTGAGAACCTGTAGAGACCTGACAGGTAAGAAGCGAGCGCAGCATTATATATATATATATATTACTATATCCATTACAGCTATCAGAGACTGGCATATGGAGGGCGCATAATGGCCCCCAATATAGAGAGGCGGAAGGTGCATAGACCCCCAGTATAGACAGGAGAGAGGTACATACCCCCAATATAGAGAGGTAGACCGTGCATATAGACCCTAGTATAGAGAGGTAGAAGGTGCATAGACCCCCAGTATACAGAGACAGAAGGTGCATAGACCCCCAGTATAGAGAGGCAGAAGGTGCATAGAAACCCCCAATATAGAGAGGCAGAAGGTGCATCGAGACCCCCAATATAGAGAGGCGAAAGGTGCATAGAGACCCACAATATAGAGAGGCAGAAGGTGCATAGGGACCCCAATATAGAGAGGCAGAAGGTGCATAGACCCCCAGTATAGAGAGACAGAAGGAACAGATAGACCCCCAATATAGATGCAGAAGGTGCATAGACCCCCAGTATAGACAGGAGAGAGGTACATACCCCCAATAAAGAGGTAGACCGTGCATATAGACCCTAGTATAGAGAGGTAGCATAGACCCCCAATATACAGAGACAGAAGGTGCATAGACCCCCAGTATACAGAGACAGAAGGTGCATAGACCCCCAGTATAGAGAGGCAGAAGGTGCATAGAAACCCCCAATATAGAGAGGCAGAAGGAGCATCGAGACCCCCAATATAGAGAGGCGAAAGGTGCATAGAGACCCACAATATAAAGAGGCAGAAGGTGCATAGAGACCCCCAATATAGAGAGGCGGAAGGTGCATAGAGACCCACAATATAGAGAGGCAGAAGGAGCATCGAGACCACCAATATAGAGAGGCGGAAGGTGCATAGAGACCCACAATATAGAGAGGCAGAAGGTGCATAGAGACCCCAATATAGAGAGGCAGAAGGTGCATAGACCCCCGGTATAGAGAGACAGAAGGAACAGATAGACCCCCAATATAGATGCAGAAGGTGCCTAGAACCCCAGTATAGACAGGAGAGAGGTACATACCCCCAATAAAGAGGTAGACCATGCATATAGACCCTAGTATAGAGAGGTAGCATAGACCCCCAATATACAGAGACAGAAGGTGCATAGACCCCCAGTATACAGAGGCAGAAGGTGCATAGACCCCCAGTATACAGAGACTGAAGGTGCATAGAGACCCCCAATATAGAGAGGCAGAAGGTGCATAGAGACCCCCAATATAGAGAGGCAGAAGGTGCATAGAGACCCACAATATAGAGAGGCAGAAGGTGCATAGAGACGCCCAATATAGAGAGGCAGAAGGTGCATAGACCCCCAGTATAGAGAGACAGAAGGAACAGATAGACCCCCAATATAGATGCAGAAGGTGCATAGAACCCCAGTATAGACAGGAGAGAGGTACATACCCCCAATAAAGAGGTAGACCGTGCATATAGACCCTAGTATAGAGAGGTAGCATAGACCCCCAATATACAGAGACAGAAGGTGCATAGACCCCCAGTATACAGAGACAGAAGGTGCATAGACCCCCAGTATACAGAGACTGAAGGTGCATAGAGACCCCCAATATAGAGAGACAGAAGGTGCATAGAGACCCCCAATATAGAGAGGCAGAAGGTGCATAGAGACCCACAATATAGAGAGGCAGAAGGTGCATCGAGACCCCCAATATAGAGAGGCAGAAGGTGCATAGAGACCCCCAATATAGAGAGGCAGAAGGTGCATCGAGACCCCCAATATAGAGAGGCAGAAGGTGCATAGAGACCCCCAATATAGAGAGGCAGAAGGTGCATAGACCCCCAGTATAGAGAGGCAGAAGGTGCATAGACCCCCAGTATACAGAGACAGAAGATGCATAGACCCCCAGTATAGACAGAAGACTGGTACATAAACCCAATATAGAGAGGTAGACCGTGCATATAGACCCTAGTATAGAGAGGCAGAAGGTGCATAGAGACCCCCAATATAGAGAGGCAGAAGGTGCATAGACCCCCGGTATAGAGAGACAGAAGGAACAGATAGACCCCCAATATAGATGCAGAAGGTGCATAGACCCTCAGTATAGACAGGAGAGAGGTACATACCCCCAATATAGAGAGGTAGACCATGCATATAGACCCTAGTATAGAGAGGTAGCATAGACCCCCAGTATACAGAGACAGAAGGTGCATAGACCCCAGTATACAGAGGCAGAAGGTGCATAGACCCCCAGTATACATAGTTACATAGTTACATAGTTTATAAGGCCGAAAAAAGACAATCGTCCATCCAGTTCAGCCTATTTCTTGTGCACTGCAGCTATTCCGCAGCGTTGATCCAGGGGAAGGCAAAAAAAAACCATGCGGTAGAGGCCAATTTACATCATTGAGGAAAAATTCACTTCCCGACTCCAATCTGGCAGTCAGATTAAATCCCTGGATTAATTAACTAAGCATAAGATGTAATTTTATTGTTCTCCAGAAAGGCGTCCAGGCCTCTCTTGAACTCATTAAGTGAGTTGGACATCACCACTTCCTCTCCCAGAGAGTTCCAGAGTCTCACGGCTCTGACCGTAAAGAATCCCCTTCTATGCTGGTGCAGGAACCTCCTTTCCTCCAGACGCATAGTGTGCCCCCTCGTCTTTGTCACCATCCTTGGTATAAACAGGTCATGGGAGAGATCTCTGTACTGCCCCCTGATGTATTTATACATGTTTATGAGGTCTCCCCTAAGCCTTCTCTTTTCCAACGTAAATAGGCCTAATTTTGACAACCTCTCTGGGTATTCTAGTCCCTCCATTCCCTTTATTACCTTAGTCGCCCTCCTTTGTACCCTCTCTAGCTCCAATATGTCTTTCCTGAGCACCGGAGCCCAGAACTGTGCACAATATTCTAAGTGCGGCCTTACCAGCGCTTTATACAGAGGAAGAGACAGAAGGTGCATAGACCCCCAGTATACAGAGACAGAAGGTGCATAGACCCCAGTATAGAGGCCAGAAGGTGCGTAGACCCCCAATATAGAGGTAGAAGGTGCGTAGACCCCCAGTATAGAGAGACAGAAGGTGCATAGACCCCCAGTATACAGAGACAGAAGGTGCATAGACCCCCAGTATAAAGAGATATAAGGTGCATAGACCCCCGGTATAGAGAGGCAGAAGGAACAGATAGACCCCCAGTATAGAGAGGTAGAAGGTGCATAGACCCCCAGTATAGAGAGGTAGAAAGTGCATAGACCCCCAGTGAAGCCCCCAATTTAGAGTGTCAAAACTGGCATATAGACCCCAGTCCTGGACCTGCCGCCTTGGCTCGTGTCGCTGGTTGGCTGCACTATGATTATTGGGGGTCGTTCTCTTCTATAGTAATGGTTATTCCTCCACTACGCAGGGATCTTCCCCATCATCGTCCTCACCCACAAGACCAGCGGCCCCTTCTCCAAATTCCGTGACCTGTTTGAGGGCATGGGGGCTGAAGAAATCTTCTCGGTGGAGAACTACACGAGTGAGGACAATCTGAAGACCCTGGGGAGACATCTGCAGTTCCTGAACCTGATCCACAAAGTCTTACTGAACGTCAACTTCAGGATGTCCGAGGAACGCAATCCCCGGAGAGAGAGAGCCGAGCGCAAGAAGTTTCTACACAAGTTCTTCCATAAGAGATGACTTCAGAAAGACGAGGGAGGAGATGGAGGACGGGACGGGGCAGCGAAGCTTTATATGGAGGAGATCCGCCTAAAACATCACAGGGGAACCGAAAATAATATTCACTGGACCAAAAATATCTGGTTAGGACTCCATAGAAGATACGAGCAGAAGATCTGAGGCGGGAAAAGTCCTATTAATATCACGGACACCAGGCGGCGCAATAAATGGCACTTTGGCTGATTTTACGCCTCTATCGTCGTTTTGTAGAACGTATTTGGGGCTTCACATAGATATACAACCACTCACACTGGAAAACGACCCAACTCATGGCAGACATGTCGTCAAACATCTATACACTGTACAGGAGACAGGATACAATGTGTATATAGTGTACAGGAGACAGGATACAATTTATATATAGTGTGCAGGAGACAGGATACAATGTATATATACTGTACAGGAGACAGGATACAATGTATATATACTGTACAGGAGACAAGATACAATGTGCATATAGTGTACAGGAGACAGGATTCAATGTGTATATAGTGTACAGGAGACAGGATACAATGTGTATATAGTGTACAGGAGACAGGATACAATGTGTATATAGCGTACAGGAGACAGGATACAATGTATATATACTGTACAGGAGACAAGATACAATGTGCATATAGTGTACAGGAGACAAGATACAATGTGTATATAGTGTACAGGAGACAGGATACAATGTGTATATAGTGTACAGGAGACAGGATACAATGTATATATAGCGTACAGGAGACAGGATACAATGTATATATACTGTACAGGAGACAAGATACAATGTGCATATAGTGTACAGGAGACAAGATACAATGTGCATATAGTGTACAGGAGACAAGATACAATGTGTATATAGTGTACAGGAGACAGGATACAATGTGTATATAGTGTACAGGAGACAGGATACAATGTATATATACTGTACAGGAGACAAGATACAATGTGCATATAGTGTACAGGAGACAGGATTCAATGTGTATATAGTGTACAGGAGACAGGATACAATGTGTATATAGCGTACAGGAGACAGGATACAATGTATATATACTGTACAGGAGACAGGATACAATGTGTATATAGTGTACAGGAGACAGGATACAATGTGTATATAGTGTACAGGAGACAAGATACAATGTGCATATAGTGTACAGGAGACAGGATTCAATGTGTATATAGTGTACAGGAGACAGGATACAATGTATATATACTGTACAGGAGACAAGATACAATGTGCATATAGTGTACAGGAGACAGGATTCAATGTGTATATAGTGTACAGGAGACAGGATACAATGTGTATATAGCGTACAGGAGACAGGATACAATGTGTATATAGCGTACAGGAGACAGGATACAATGTGTATATAGCGTACAGGAGACAGGATACAATGTATATATAGCGTACAGGAGACAGGATACAATGTGTATATAGTGTACAGGAGACAGGATACAATGTGTATATAGTGTACAGGAGACAGGATACAATGTATATATACTGTACAGGAGACAAGATACAATGTGCATATAGTGTACAGGAGACAGGATTCAATGTGTATATAGTGTACAGGAGACAGGATACAATGTGTATATAGTGTACAGGAGACAGGATACAATGTATATATAGCATACAGGAGACAGGATACAATGTGTATATAGCGTACAGGAGACAGGATACAATGTATATATAGCGTACAGGAGACAGGATACAATGTGTATATAGTGTACAGGAGACAGGATACAATGTATATATAGCGTACAGGAGACAGGATACAATGTGTATATAGCGTACAGGAGACAGGATACAATGTGTATATAGCGTACAGGAGACAGGATACAATGTATATATAGCGTACAGGAGACAGGATACAATGTGTATATAGCGTACAGGAGACAGGATACAATGTGTATATAGCGTACAGGAGACAGGATACAATGTATATATACTGTACAGGAGACAGGATACAATGTGTATATAGTGTACAGGAGACAGGATACAATGTATATATACTGTACAGGAGACAGGATACAATGTGTATATAGTGTACAGGTGACAGGATACAATGTGTATATAGTGTACAGGAGACAAGATACAATGTGTATATACTGTACAGGAGACAGGATTCAATGTGTATATAGTGTACAGGAGACAGGATACAATGTGTATATAGTGTACAGGAGACAGGATACAATGTGTATATAGTGTACAGGAGACAGGATACAATGTATATATACTGTACAGGAGACAGGATTCAATGTGTATATAGTGTACAGGAGACAGGATACAATGTGTATATAGTGTACAGGAGACAGGATACAATGTGTATATAGTGTACAGGAGACAGGATACAATGTATATATACTGTACAGGAGACAGGATACAATGTGTATATAGTGTACAGGTGACAGGATACAATGTGTATATACTGTACAGGAGACAAGATACAATGTGTATATACTGTACAGGAGACAGGATACAATGTGTATATAGTGTACAGGAGACAAGATACAATGTGTATATACTGTACAGGAGACAGGATACAATGTGTATATACTGTACAGGAGACAGGATTCAATGTGTATATAGTGTACAGGAGACAGGATACAATGTATATATAGCGTACAGGAGACAGGATACAATGTATATATACTGTACAGGAGACAGGATACAATGTGTATATACTGTACAGGAGACGGGATACAATGTGTATATAGCGTACAGGAGACAGGATACAATGTGTATATAGCGTACAGGAGACAGGATACAATGTATATATACTGTACAGGAGACAGGATACAATGTATATATAGTGTACAGGAGACAGGATACAATGTGTATATAGTGTACAGGAGACAGGATACAATGTATATATAGTGTACAGGAGACAGGATACAATGTGTATATACTGTACAGGAGACAGGATACAGTGTATATACTGTACAGAAGACAGGATACAATGTGTATATACTGTACAGGAGACAGGATACAATGTGTATATACTGTACAGGATACAATGTGTATATAGTGTACAGGAGACAGGGTACAATGTATATATATTGGACAGGAGACAGGATACAATGTGTATATAGTGTACAGGAGACAGGATACAATGTATATATACTGTACAGGAGACAGGATACAATGTGTATATAGTGTACAGGAGACGGGATACAATGTGTATATAGTGTACAGGAGACGGGATACAATGTGTATATACTGTACAGGAGACGGGATACAATGTGTATATAGTGTACAGGAGACAGGATACAATGTGTATATAGTGTACAGGAGACGGGATACAATGTGTATATAGTGTACAGGAGACAGGGCACAATGTGCATATACTGTACAGGAGACAGGATACAATGTATATATACTATACAGAAGACAGGATACAATGTGTATATAGTGTACAGGAGACAGGATACAATGTGTATATAGTGTACAGGAGACAGGATACAATGTGTATATACTGTACAGGAGACAGGATACAGTGTATATACTGTACAGAAGACAGGATACAATGTGTATATACTGTACAGGAGACAGGATACAATGTGTATATACTGTACAGGATACAATGTGTATATAGTGTACAGGAGACAGGGTACAATGTATATATATTGGACAGGAGACAGGATACAATGTGTATATAGTGTACAGGAGACAGGATACAATGTATATATACTGTACAGGAGACAGGATACAATGTGTATATAGTGTACAGGAGACGGGATACAATGTGTATATAGTGTACAGGAGACGGGATACAATGTGTATATACTGTACAGGAGACGGGATACAATGTGTATATAGTGTACAGGAGACAGGATACAATGTGTATATAGTGTACAGGAGACGGGATACAATGTGTATATAGTGTACAGGAGACAGGGCACAATGTGCATATACTGTACAGGAGACAGGATACAATGTATATATACTATACAGAAGACAGGATACAATGTGTATATAGTGTACAGGAGACAGGATACAATGTGTATATAGTGTACAGGAGACAGGATACAATGTGTATATACTGTACAGGATACAATGTGTATATACTGTACAGGAGACAGGATACAATGTATATATAGTGTACAGGAGACAGGATACAATGTGTATATAGTGTACAGGAGACAGGATACAATGTATATATAGTGTACAGGAGACAGGATACAATGTGTATATACTGTACAGGAGACAGGATACAATGTGTATATAGTGTACAGGAGACAGGATACAATGTGTATATACTGTACAGGAGACAGGATACAATGTGTATATAGTGTACAGGAGACAGGATACAATGTGTATATACTGTACAGGAGACAGGATACAATGTATATATAGTGTACAGGAGACAGGATACAATGTGTATATACTGTACAGGAGACAGGATACAATGTGTATATAGTGTACAGGAGACAGGATACAATGTGTATCGGATTGTGATTGCGTTTAATTCCGCAGCTTGTCCATTCTTTGTAGCATTTCTGCAGCGTTTCCCGCCCATTGAGTTCAACTGAACCGCAGCAAACCCATCGGGATAGATTTGTGGATTTGCTGCGGTTGTTTCCTGCGTATTTGACTGACTCAATTCAATTCCATGAGTCAAATACACTGCAAAAACGCACAAAGAATGGTACCCGGGCCGTAGAAGAAAACTACTCCTTCCATCATCCAGCTGCAGCTCCCGATGATAACAGCGAAAGCCACGCGGCTGAGGGGAGAAGTAGTCTCCTCAGCCGGCGTCTGTTTATGGTGTAAAAATCTACATTAAAATTAAAAACACCTTTCATTCTCACCTGTCCGCCATCCTCCCGATGTCCCCTGGCAGCCCAATCACCCGGCAGCCAGCAATACACTGACAGGAGCGCGCTCGCTCCTGGCAGTGTACATCGCTGCACTGCCGGGACTGAGTTCACCTGCGTTCATCAGCTGAGAGCTCCAGGACCTCACTTTACGGCACCGGTGCTGCGTGGGAATTTGCAGTAAATGAGGACATCGAGGCTTATCAGCTGATGAACTCAGGTGAACACAGCCAGCAGCGCAGCGATGTACACTGACAGGAGTTATTACACTCCTGTCAGTGTACAGTGCTGTCTTCTACAGCAGTGAGGGATATGGTTGTTTTTTATTTTTGGTTTCTCACAGGAGACAAGGGCTTCGGGAACTGGGCATTAGGTAAGTAAATTATTAAAACAGTGTGTTTTTTATTTTATTAAAAGACTTTATTCTGGCCGCGTCTTTATTGAAAAAGTGTCAAAACCTTTTACTATGGGGTTAGTAATGGGGGTGGCTTATAGACGCCCTCCATTACTAACCTGGGCTTCATATTAGCCGCCAATACAAGGCTGACGTGAACCCCAACCTTATTACCCCACTTGCCACCGCTACATGGAATCTTATGGATGCGCCATTCCTGGGACTGCTGAGGGGTGGTATTATTAGCCTAGCAGGGGGCTAGCGACTCCACAAGAGAATTTGACATGCTGCAGTCCTGAAAGACTCGTCACATGTCAGTGTCCACGGGTGATCCGCAGCCTCTGATGCACGCATAGTGGACATGGTATTTCTAGAGATCCCATCCCCTATGCTGTAACATCTGGACGCTGCGGGTTTGATGCTGTATAAACAAACCCGCAGCAGGTCAATTTCTGTAGTAGACACGCTAGTCTCCGCTGCAGATTTTGACCGATTGAAGTGTCATTATATGCGGTGGATCCGCATGTACTGACAGCAAAAGTGCGGCATTAGAACACAGCGTTTTGGACGCAGCAAAAATATGCTGTATCCAAAGCGCTGCTTGTTGCTGGTCCTGGGGACATAGTGGCTAAAGAAACAGCTGTGACCTGTTATTAATAGCCAGGAATCATGTTTACCTAATGGCACCTTCCTAGGTTAAAAATAGCAGCTCACAGCTGCCCCAGAAATAACTTGAATGGAAATGCTAATGAGATTGGGGGTATGGGATTAGCTGACACCTAGCCCTTTTGTTTGGTGATGAAAAGGTGTCAGACTTTTATTACTAAACCTAAGTAAAGAGTTAAATAAACACACAGACACAGAGTAAATGCTTTATTTAGCTTCAAAAACATTCATTGTTGTACAAAAACACATCAAAAAACGCAGCAAAACGCACATTTTTTCTACAGCATTTTTCCTGCCAAGAGATGCAGAAACGCTGCTGAAAGTTCTGCAATCAAATCCTGAACATGCGCACATAGCCTTAGTGGTATACTCCACAAATCTGCTGTTTATGGAAGAGCGGCAAGAATAAAGACATTTTTGAAAGCCATAAGATCCATGTAGGGGACAAAGCGAGCATGTGGAAGAAGGGGCTCTGCTCAGGTCAGGTCAGACCAAAGTGTACCAGAAAACTAACACTGCTCATCACACTGAAAACACCATCCCCACCGTCACACATGGTGGAGGCAGCATCCTGCTGCGGGGAGGCTTTTCTCCAACAGGGGCAGAGAAGCTGGTCAAAGGTGATGGGAAGATGGATGGAGCTAAATACAGGGCAATCGTGGAGGAAAACCTGTTAGAGGACGTTAAAGACTTGAGACTTGGGTGTAGGTTCACCTTCCAGCAGGACAACAACCCCCAGCATCCTGCCAGAGCTACAATGGAGGGTTTAGATCAGAGCATATTCCTGTGTGTGAACGGCGCAGTCACAGTCCAGACCCAAATCCCAGAGAATCTGTGTGTGCAAAGCTGGAGAGACAGACCCCAAAAGAGTGCAGCAGAGAAAGGTGGGAGAGACAGACCCCAAAAGAGTGCAGCAGAGAAAGGTGGGAGAGACAGACCCCAAAAGAGTGCAGCAGAGAAAGGTGGGAGAGACAGACCCCAAAAGAGTGCAGCAGAGAAAGGTGGAGAGACAGACCCCAAAAGAGTGCAGCAGAGAAAGGTGGAGAGACAGACCCCAAAAGACTGCAGAGAAAAGTGGAGAGACAGACCCCAAAAGACTGCAGAGAAAAGTGGAGAGACAGACCCCAAAAGACTGCAGAGAAAGGTGGGAGAGACAGACCCCAAAAGACTGCAGCGTAAGGTGGGAGAGACAGACCCCAAAAGACTGCAGCGTAAGGTGGGAGAGACAGACCCCAAAAGACTGCAGCGTAAGGTGGGAGAGACAGACCCCAAAAGACTGCAGCGAGAGGTTGAGAGACAGACCCCAAAAGACTGCAGAGAAAGGTGGAGAGACAGACCCCAAAAGACTGCAGAGAAAGGTGGAGAGACAGACCTCAAAAGACTGGAGAGACAGACCCCAAAGGACGGCAGAGACAGGTGGGAGAGACAGACCCCAAAAGACTGCAGCGAGAGGTGGAGAGACAGACCCCAAAAGACTGCAGAGAAAGCTGGAGAGACAGACCCCAAAAGACTGCAGCGAGAGGTGGGAGAGACAGACCCCAAAAGACTGCAGAGAAAGGTGGAGAGACAGACTCCAAAAGACTGCAGAGAAAGGTGGAGAGACAGACTCCAAAAGACTGCAGAGAAAGGTGGAGAGACAGACCCCAAAAGACTGCAGAGAAAGGTGGAGAGACAGACCCCAAAAGACTGCAGAGAAAGGTGGGAGAGACAGACCCCAAAAGACTGCAGAGAAAGGTGGGAGAGACAGACCCCAAAAGACTGCAGAGAAAGGTGGAGAGACAGACCTCAAAAGACTGGAGAGACAGACCCAAAAAGACTGCAGAGACAGACCCCAAAAGACTGCAGAGAAAGGTGGAGAGACAGACCCCAAAAGACTGCAGAGAAAGGTGGGAGAGACAGACCCCAAAGACTGCAGCGAGAGGTGGGAGAGACAGACCCCAAAAGACTGCAGAGAGAGGTGGAGAGACAGACCCCAAAAGACTGCAGAGAAAGCTGGAGAGACAGACCCCAAAAGACTGGAGAGACAGACCCCAAAAGACTGCAGAGAAAGGTGGGAGAGACAGACCCCAAAGACTGCAGCGAGAGGTGGGAGAGACAGACCCCAAAAGACTGGAGAGACAGACCCCAAAAGACTGCAGAGAAAGGTGGAGAGACAGACCCCAAAAGACTGCAGAGAAAGGTGGAGAGACAGACCCCAAAAGACTGCAGAGAAAGGTGGAGAGACAGACCCCAAAAGACTGCAGAGAAAGGTGGAGAGACAGACCCAAAAAGACTGCAGAGAAAGGTGGAGAGACAGACCCAAAAAGACTGCAGAGAAAGGTGGAGAGACCCCAAAAGACTGGAGAGAAAGGTGGAGAGACAGACCCCAAAAGACTGCAGAGAAAGCTGGAGAGACAGACCCCAAAAGACTGCAGAGAAAGGTGGAGAGACAGACCCCAAAAGACTGCAGAGAAAGGTGGAGAGACAGACTCCAAAAGACTGCAGAGAAAGGTGGAGAGACAGACCCCAAAAGACTGCAGAGAAAGGTGGAGAGACAGACCCCAAAAGACTGCAGAGAAAGGTGGGAGAGACAGACCCCAAAAGACTGCAGAGAAAGGTGGAGAGACAGACCCCAAAAGACTGCAGAGAAAGGTGGGAGAGACAGACCCCAAAAGACTGCAGAGAAAGGTGGAGAGACAGACCCCAAAAGACTGCAGAGAAAGGTGGAGAGACAGACCCCAAAAGACTGCAGAGAAAGGTGGGAGAGACAGACCCCAAAAGACTGCAGAGAAAGGTGGAGAGACAGACCTCAAAAGACTGCAGAGAAAGGTGGAGAGACAGACCCCAAAAGACTGCAGAGACAGACCCCAAAAGACTGCAGAGAAAGGTGGAGAGACAGACCCCAAAAGACTGCAGAGAAAGGTGGGAGAGACAGACCCCAAAGACTGCAGCGAGAGGTGGGAGAGACAGACCCCAAAAGACAGCAGAGAGAGGTGGAGAGACAGACCCCAAAAGACTGCAGAGAAAGCTGGAGAGACAGACCCCAAAAGCCTGGAGAGAAAGCTGGAGAGACAGACCCCAAAAGACTGCAGAGAAAGCTGGAGAGACAGACCCCAAAAGACTGCAGAGAAAGCTGGAGAGACAGACCCCAAAAGACTGCAGAGACAGACCCCAAAAGACTGCAGAGAAAGGTGGAGAGACAGACCCCAAAAGACTGCAGAGAAAGGTGGGAGAGACAGACCCCAAAGACTGCAGCGAGAGGTGGGAGAGACAGACCCCAAAAGACTGCAGAGAAAGGTGGAGAGACAGACCCCAAAAGACTGCAGAGAAAGCTGGAGAGACAGACCCCAAAAGACTGCAGAGAAAGCTGGAGAGACAGACCCCAAAAGACTGCAGAGACAGACCCCAAAAGACTGCAGAGAAAGGTGGAGAGACAGACCCCAAAAGACTGCAGAGAAAGCTGGAGAGACAGACCCCAAAAGACTGCAGAGACAGACCCCAAAAGACTGCAGAGAAAGGTGGAGAGACAGACCCCAAAAGACTGCAGAGAAAGCTGGAGAGACAGACCCCAAAAGACTGCAGAGAAAGGTGGAGAGACAGACTCCAAAAGACTGCAGAGAAAGCTGGAGAGACAGACCCCAAAAGACTGCAGAGAAAGGTGGAGAGACAGACCCCAAAAGACTGCAGAGAAAGGTGGAGAGACAGACCCCAAAAGACTGCAGAGAAAGGTGGAGAGACAGACCCCAAAAGACTGCAGAGAAAGGTGGGAGAGACAGACCCCAAAAGACTGCAGAGAAAGGTGGGAGAGACAGACCCCAAAAGACTGCAGAGAAAGGTGGGAGAGACAGACCCCAAAGACTGCAGCGAGAGGTGGGAGAGACAGACCCCAAAAGACAGCAGAGAGGTGGAGAGACAGACCCCAAAAGACTGCAGAGAAAGCTGGAGAGACAGACCCCAAAAGCCTGGAGAGAAAGCTGGAGAGACAGACCCCAAAAGACTGCAGAGAAAGCTGGAGAGACAGACCCCAAAAGACTGCAGAGAAAGCTGGAGAGACAGACCCCAAAAGACTGCAGAGACAGACCCCAAAAGACTGCAGAGAAAGGTGGAGAGACAGACCCCAAAAGACTGCAGAGAAAGGTGGGAGAGACAGACCCCAAAGACTGCAGCGAGAGGTGGGAGAGACAGACCCCAAAAGACTGCAGAGAAAGGTGGAGAGACAGACCCCAAAAGACTGCAGAGAAAGCTGGAGAGACAGACCCCAAAAGACTGCAGAGACAGACCCCAAAAGACTGCAGAGAAAGGTGGAGAGACAGACCCCAAAAGACTGCAGAGAAAGCTGGAGAGACAGACCCCAAAAGACTGCAGAGACAGACCCCAAAAGACTGCAGAGAAAGGAGGAGAGACAGACCCCAAAAGCCTGGAGAGAAAGCTGGAGAGACAGACCCCAAAAGACTGCAGAGAAAGGTGGAGAGAGACCCCAAAAGACTGCAGAGAAAGGTGGAGAGACAGACCCCAAAAGACTGCAGAGAAAGCTGGAGAGACAGACCCCAAAAGACTGCAGAGAAAGGTGGAGAGACAGACCCCAAAAGACTGCAGAGAAAGGTGGAGAGACAGACCCCAAAAGACTGCAGAGAAAGCTGGAGAGACAGACCCCAAAAGACTGCAGAGACAGACCCCAAAAGACTGCAGAGAAAGGTGGAGAGACAGACCCCAAAAGACTGCAGAGAAAGCTGGAGAGACAGACCCCAAAAGACTGCAGAGAAAGGTGGAGAGACAGACCCCAAAAGACTGCAGAGAAAGGTGGAGAGACAGACCTCAAAAGACTGCAGAGACAGACCCCAAAAGACTGCAGAGAAAGGTGGAGAGACAGACCCCAAAAGACTGCAGAGAAAGGTGGAGAGACAGACCCCAAAAGACTGCAGAGAAAGGTGGGAGAGACAGACCCCAAAAGACTGCAGAGAAAGGTGGGAGAGACAGACCCCAAAAGACTGCAGAGAAAGGTGGGAGAGACAGACCTCAAAGACTGCAGCGAGAGGTGGGAGAGACAGACCCCAAAAGACTGCAGAGAAAGGTGGGAGAGACAGACCCCAAAGACTGCAGCGAGAGGTGGGAGAGACAGACCCCAAAAGACTGCAGAGAAAGGTGGAGAGACAGACCCCAAAAGACTGCAGAGAAAGGTGGGAGAGACAGACCTCAAAGACTGCAGCGAGAGGTGGGAGAGACAGACCCCAAAAGACTGCAGAGAAAGGTGGGAGAGACAGACCCCAAAGACTGCAGCGAGAGGTGGGAGAGACAGACCCCAAAAGACTGCAGAGAAAGGTGGAGAGACAGACCCCAAAAGACTGCAGAGAAAGGTGGGAGAGACAGACCCCAAAGACTGCAGCGAAAGGTGGGAGAGACAGACCCCAAAGACTGCAGCGAGAGGTGGGAGAGACAGACCCCAAAAGACTGCAGAGAAAGGTGGAGAGACAGACCCCAAAAGACTGCAGAGAAAGCTGGAGAGACAGACCCCAAAAGACTGCAGAGACAGACCCCAAAAGACTGCAGAGAAAGGTGGAGAGACAGACCCCAAAAGACTGCAGAGAAAGCTGGAGAGACAGACCCCAAAAGACTGCAGAGACAGACCCCAAAAGACTGCAGAGAAAGGTGGAGAGACAGACCCCAAAAGACTGCAGAGAAAGGTGGGAGAGACAGACCCCAAAGACTGCAGCGAGAGGTGGGAGAGACAGACCCCAAAAGACTACAGAGAGAGGTGGAGAGACAGACCCCAAGAGACTGCAGAGAAAGGTGGAGAGACAGACCCCAAAAGCCTGGAGAGAAAGCTGGAGAGACAGACCCCAAAAGACTGCAGAGAAAGGTGGAGAGACCCCAAAAGACTGCAGAGAAAGGTGGAGAGACAGACCCCAAAAGACTGCAGAGAAAGCTGGAGAGACAGACCCCAAAAGACTGCAGAGAAAGCTGGAGAGACAGACCCCAAAAGACTGCAGAGAAAGCTGGAGAGACAGACCCCAAAAGACTGCAGAGAAAGCTGGAGAGACAGACCCCAAAAGACTGCAGAGAAAGGTGGAGAGACAGACCCCAAAAGACTGCAGAGAAAGCTGGAGAGACAGACCCCAAAAGACTGCAGAGACAGACCCCAAAAGACTGCAGAGAAAGGTGGAGAGACAGACCCCAAAAGACTGCAGAGAAAGCTGGAGAGACAGACCCCAAAAGACTGCAGAGAAAGGTGGAGAGACAGACTCCAAAAGACTGCAGAGAAAGCTGGAGAGACAGACCCCAAAAGACTGCAGAGAAAGCTGGAGAGACAGACCCCAAAAGACTGCAGAGAAAGGTGGAGAGACAGACCTCAAAAGACTGCAGAGACAGACCCCAAAAGACTGCAGAGAAAGGTGGAGAGACAGACCCCAAAAGACTGCAGAGAAAGGTGGGAGAGACAGACCCCAAAAGACTGCAGAGAAAGGTGGGAGAGACAGACCCCAAAAGACTGCAGAGAAAGGTGGGAGAGACAGACCTCAAAGACTGCAGCGAGAGGTGGGAGAGACAGACCCCAAAAGACTGCAGAGAGAGGTGGAGAGACAGACCCCAAAAGACTGCAGAGAAAGCTGGAGAGACAGACCCCAAAAGACTGCAGAGACAGACCCCAAAAGACTGCAGAGAAAGGTGGAGAGACAGACCCCAAAAGACTGCAGAGAAAGGTGGGAGAGACAGACCCCAAAAGACTGCAGAGAAAGGTGGGAGAGACAGACCCCAAAAGACTGCAGAGAAAGGTGGGAGAGACAGACCCCAAAAGACTGCAGAGAAAGGTGGAGAGACAGACCCCAAAAGACTGCAGAGAAAGGTGGGAGAGACAGACCCCAAAAGACTGCAGAGAAAGGTGGGAGAGACAGACCCCAAAAGACTGCAGAGAAAGGTGGGAGAGACAGACCCCAAAAGACTGCAGAGAAAGGTGGAGAGACAGACCCCAAAAGACTGCAGAGAAAGGTGGGAGAGACAGACCCCAAAGACTGCAGCGAAAGGTGGGAGAGACAGACCCCAAAGACTGCAGCGAGAGGTGGGAGAGACAGACCCCAAAAGACTGCAGAGAAAGGTGGAGAGACAGACCCCAAAAGACTGCAGAGAAAGCTGGAGAGACAGACCCCAAAAGACTGCAGAGACAGACCCCAAAAGACTGCAGAGAAAGGTGGAGAGACAGACCCCAAAAGACTGCAGAGAAAGCTGGAGAGACAGACCCCAAAAGACTGCAGAGACAGACCCCAAAAGACTGCAGAGAAAGGTGGAGAGACAGACCCCAAAAGACTGCAGAGAAAGGTGGGAGAGACAGACCCCAAAGACTGCAGCGAGAGGTGGGAGAGACAGACCCCAAAAGACTACAGAGAGAGGTGGAGAGACAGACCCCAAGAGACTGCAGAGAAAGGTGGAGAGACAGACCCCAAAAGCCTGGAGAGAAAGCTGGAGAGACAGACCCCAAAAGACTGCAGAGAAAGGTGGAGAGACCCCAAAAGACTGCAGAGAAAGGTGGAGAGACAGACCCCAAAAGACTGCAGAGAAAGGTGGAGAGACAGACCCCAAAAGACTGCAGAGAAAGCTGGAGAGACAGACCCCAAAAGACTGCAGAGAAAGGTGGAGAGACAGACTCCAAAAGACTGCAGAGAAAGCTGGAGAGACAGACCCCAAAAGACTGCAGAGAAAGCTGGAGAGACAGACCCCAAAAGACTGCAGAGAAAGGTGGAGAGACAGACCTCAAAAGACTGCAGAGACAGACCCCAAAAGACTGCAGAGAAAGGTGGAGAGACAGACCCCAAAAGACTGCAGAGAAAGGTGGGAGAGACAGACCCCAAAAGACTGCAGAGAAAGGTGGGAGAGACAGACCCCAAAAGACTGCAGAGAAAGGTGGGAGAGACAGACCCCAAAAGACTGCAGAGAAAGGTGGGAGAGACAGACCTCAAAGACTGCAGCGAGAGGTGGGAGAGACAGACCCCAAAAGACTGCAGAGAGAGGTGGAGAGACAGACCCCAAAAGACTGCAGAGAAAGCTGGAGAGACAGACCCCAAAAGACTGCAGAGACAGACCCCAAAAGACTGCAGAGAAAGGTGGAGAGACAGACCCCAAAAGACTGCAGAGAAAGGTGGGAGAGACAGACCCCAAAAGACTGCAGAGAAAGGTGGGAGAGACAGACCCCAAAAGACTGCAGAGAAAGGTGGGAGAGACAGACCCCAAAAGACTGCAGAGAAAGGTGGAGAGACAGACCCCAAAAGACTGCAGAGAAAGGTGGGAGAGACAGACCCCAAAAGACTGCAGAGAGAGGTGGAGAGACAGACCCCAAAAGACTGCAGAGAAAGCTGGAGAGACAGACCCCAAAAGACTGCAGAGACAGACCCCAAAAGACTGCAGAGAAAGGTGGAGAGACAGACCCCAAAAGACTGCAGAGAAAGGTGGGAGAGACAGACCCCAAAAGACTGCAGAGAAAGGTGGAGAGACAGACCCCAAAAGACTGCAGAGAAAGGTGGGAGAGACAGACCCCAAAAGACTGCAGAGAAAGGTGGGAGAGACAGACCCCAAAAGACTGCAGAGAAAGGTGGGAGAGACAGACCCCAAAGACTGCAGCGAGAGGTGGGAGAGACAGACCCCAAAAGTATGCAGAGAAAGGTGGAGAGACAGACCCCAAAAGACTGCAGAGAAAGGTGGGAGAGACAGACCCCAAAAGACTGCAGAGAAAGGTGGGAGAGACAGACCCCAAAAGACTGCAGAGAAAGCTGGAGAGACAGACCCCAAAAGACTGCAGAGACAGACCCCAAAAGACTGCAGAGAAAGGTGGGAGAGACAGACCTCAAAGACTGCAGCGAGAGGTGGGAGAGACAGACCCCAAAAGACTGCAGCGAGAGGTGGAGAGACAGACCCCAAAAGACTGCAGAGAAAGCTGGAGAGACAGACCCCAAAAGACTGCAGAGACAGACCCCAAAAGACTGCAGAGAAAGGTGGAGAGACAGACCCCAAAAGACTGCAGAGAAAGCTGGAGAGACAGACCCCAAAAGACTGCAGAGAAAGCTGGAGAGACAGACCCCAAAAGACTGCAGAGAAAGGTGGAGAGACAGACCCCAAAAGACTGCAGAGAAAGGTGGAGAGACAGACCCCAAAAGACTGCAGAGAAAGGTGGGAGAGACAGACCCCAAAAGACTGCAGAGAAAGGTGGGAGAGACAGACCCCAAAAGACTGCAGAGAAAGGTGGAGAGACAGACCCCAAAAGACTGCAGAGAAAGGTGGGAGAGACAGACCCCAAAGACTGCAGCGAGAGGTGGGAGAGACAGACCCCAAAGACTGCAGCGAGAGGTGGGAGAGACAGACCCCAAAAGACTGCAGAGAGAGGTGGTCGTACAATGGATATAGATGCACGGCAGGAGTTTCACAATAAGTCTTGTATCATTTCCTTCCCCGGACACATTACGCAGGAGGACACAGAACAGCCGCTTCCGTTTCCAGTGCCTTCCCTGCAGTCAGGAGGGGGTTAAGCCCTGGTGTTAGGGGCGGGGCCCTGGTGTTAGGGGCGGGGCCCTGGTGTTGGGGGCGGGGCAGTTGGGGAAGTCGCTCCGCTGTGATCGGCTGCAGTGACCTGACGGCTCGGAGCTCCCACGGCAGCAATGACGGAGCAGATATGAGGCGCCCCCCCCCGGGAGGAGGAGGAGGAGGCCGTAGCGTTATCGCAGCCGCACACAGGGGCCTATCAGCCCGGAACACCCGGACACCACTGACACCAGCAGCACATGGAGCCCGGAGGTGACACCCGCTTCTGACCTTCATGTGCTGCTGCTGCTGAGACCTGACCGGAGCTGCCGCAGGAAGGGCTGCCGCTGTGCTGTCACCCGCCTGAGGAAGGGCTGCCCCTGTGCTGTCACTTGCCTGAGAAAGAGCTGCCCCTGCGCTGTCACCTGCCTGAGGAAGAGCTGCCCCTGCGCTGTCACCTGCCTGAGGAAGAGCTGCCCCTGCGCCGTCACCTGCCTGAGGAAGAGCTGCCCCTGCGCTGTCACCTGCCTGAAGAAGAGCTGCCCCTGCGCCGTCACCTGCCTGAGGAAGAGCTGCCCCTGCGCTGTCACCTGCCTGAGGAAGAGCTGCCCCTGCGCCGTCACCTGCCTGAGGAAGAGCTGCCCCTGCGCTGTCACCTGCCTGAGGAAGAGCTGCCCCTGTGCTGTCACCTGCCTGAGGAAGAGCTGCCCCTGTGCTGTCACCTGCCTGAGGAAGATCTGACCCTGCGCTGTCACCTGCCTGAAGAAGAGCTGCCCCTGCGCTGTCACCTGCCTGAAGAAGAGCTGCCCCTGTGCTGTCACCTGCCTGAAGAAGAGCTGCCCCTGTGCTGTCACCTGCCTGAAGAAGAGCTGCCCCTGTGCTGTCACCTGCCTGAAGAAGAGCTGCCCCTGCGCTGTCACCTGCCTGAAGAAGAGCTGCCCCTGCGCCGTCACCTGCCTGAGGAAGAGCTGCCCCTGCGCTGTCACCTGCCTGAGGAAGAGCTGCCCCTGCGCCGTCACCTGCCTGAGGAAGAGCTGCCCCTGCGCTGTCACCTGCCTGAGGAAGAGCTGCCCCTGTGCTGTCACCTGCCTGAGGAAGAGCTGCCCCTGTGCTGTCACCTGCCTGAGGAAGATCTGACCCTGCGCTGTCACCTGCCTGAAGAAGAGCTGCCCCTGCGCTGTCACCTGCCTGAAGAAGAGCTGCCCCTGTGCTGTCACCTGCCTGAAGAAGAGCTGCCCCTGTGCTGTCACCTGCCTGAAGAAGAGCTGCCCCTGTGCTGTCACCTGCCTGAAGAAGAGCTGCCCCTGTGCTGTCACCTGCCTGAAGAAGAGCTGCCCCTGTGCTGTCACCTGCCTGAGGAAGAGCTGCCCCTGCGCTGTCACCTGCCTGAGGAAGAGCTGCCGCTGTGCTGTCATCTGCCTGAGGAAGATCTGACCCTGCGCTGTCACCTGCCTGAGGAAGAGCTGCCCCTGTGCTGTCACCTGCCTGAGGAAGAGCTGCCCCTGTGCTGTCACCTGCCCCTGTGCTGTCACCTGCCTGAGGAAGATCTGCCCCTGTGCTGTCACCTGCCTGAGGAAGAGCTGCCCCTGTGCTGTCACCTGCCTGAGGGAGAGCTGCCCCTGTGCTGTCACCTGCCCCTTTGCTGTCACCTGCCTGAGGATAGCTGCCCCTGTGCCGTCACCTGCCCCATTGCTGTCACCTGCCTGAGGGAGAGCTGCCCCTGTGCTGTCACCTGCTCCTGCCATGCTGGGCAGCCGCCTCTCTCTGGGGACTATCAGGGGCCGGTTATGGCTGCTCTGCAGACATCCTCTCTATACCACCTCCTGTTCCTATAGAATTTTCTGCAGAGACCTCCAGAGAACCATCAGCAGGACAGGACCCCCGCGCTCTGCCCTCTGGACGACCCCTGCAGCCTGCAGTCTGGGCAACCCATGGTCCTGTCAATCACTCACTGCAGCCAGATACAGGGGTTACTGCAATGCACCCACCAGCCAGGGAGAGGGGGCATCTGCGAGACTGCAAGACCCCAGGAAGGAAGAACCTGGACCAAAGAAAAGTCTGGCTTCCCAGGATGTCAGGAGGCTGCTGTCCCTGGCCCAACCAGAGAGGTGGAGGCTGACAGGTACGTGCTGGGGTCACTGACTGACATTACTGCTGGTCTGGTGCCGGCATCTCCCGGGGAGGGGACGTGTCTGCTGGGTGACAGCTCCTGAGGAGGGGACGTGTCTGCTGGGTGACAGCTCCGGAGGAGGGGACGTGTCTGCTGGGTGACAGCTCCGGAGGAGGGGACGCGTCTGCTGGGTGACAGCTCCCGGGGAGGGGACGCGTCTGCTGGGTGACAGCTCCTGAGGAGGGGACGTGTCTGCTGGGTGACAGCCCCGGGGGAGAGGACGTGTCTGCTGGGTGACAGCTCCCGGGGAGGGGACGTGTCTGCTGGGTGACAGCTCCCGGGGTGGGGACGTGTCTGCTGGGTGACAGCTCCGGAGGAGGGGACGTGTCTGCTGGGTGACAGCTCCGGAGGAGGGGACGTGTCTGCTGGGTGACAGCTCCGGAGGAGGGGACGTGTCTGCTGGGTGACAGCTCCGGAGGAGGGGACGTGTCTGCTGGGTGACAGCTCCGGAGGAGGGGACGTGTCTGCTGGGTGACAGCTCCGGAGGAGGGGACGTGTCTGCTGGGTGACAGCTCCGGAGGAGGGGACGTGTCTGCTGGGTGACAGCTCCGGAGGAGGGGACGTGTCTGCTGGGTGACAGCTCCGGAGGAGGGGACGTGTCTGCTGGGTGACAGCTCCGGAGGAGGGGACGTGTCTGCTGGGTGACAGCTCCCGGGGAGGGGACGCGTCTGCTGGGTGACAGCCCCGGGGGAGAGGACGTGTCTGCTGGGTGACAGCCCCGGGGGAGAGGACGTGTCTGCTGGGTGACAGCTCCCGGGGAGGGGACGTGTCTGCTGGGTGACAGCTCCCGGGGTGGGGACGTGTCTGCTGGGTGACAGCTGCCGGGGAGGGGACGTGTCTGCCGGGTGACATCTCCGGAGGAGGGGACGTGTCTGCCGGGTGACAGCTCCCGGGGAGGGGACGCGTCTGCTGGGTGACAGCTCCCGGGGGAGGGGACGTGTCTGCTGGGTGATGGCCCCGGGGGAGGGGACGCGTCTGCTGGGTGACAGCTCCGGAGGAGGGGACGTGTCTGCTGGGTGATGGCCCCGGGGGAGGGGACGCGTCTGCTGGGTGACGGCCCCGGGGGAGGGGACGCGTCTGCTGGGTGACGGCTCCGGAGGAGGGGACGCGTCTGCTGGGTGACGGCTCCGGAGGAGGGGACGCGTCTGCTGGGTGACGGCCCCGGGGGAGGGGACGCGTCTGCTGGGTGACGGCCCCGGGGGAGGGGACGCGTCTGCTGGGTGACAGCTCCGGAGGAGGGGACGTGTCTGCTGGGTGACAGCTCCCGGGGAGGGGACGTGTCTGCTGGGTGACAGCTCCGGAGGAGGGGACGTGTCTGCTGGGTGACAGCTCCGGAGGAGGGGACGTGTCTGCTGGGTGACAGCTCCCGGGGAGGGGACGTGTCTGCTGGGTGACAGCTCCGGAGGAGGGGACGTGTCTGCTGGGTGACAGCTCCGGAGGAGGGGACGTGTCTGCTGGGTGACAGCTCCCGGGGAGGGGACGTGTCTGCTGGGTGACAGCTCCGGAGGAGGGGACGTGTCTGCTGGGTGACAGCTCCGGAGGAGGGGACGTGTCTGCTGGGTGACAGCTCCCGGGGAGGGGACGTGTCTGCTGGGTGACAGCTCCGGAGGAGGGGACGTGTCTGCTGGGTGACAGCTCCGGAGGAGGGGACGTGTCTGCTGGGTGACGGCTCCTGGGTTATTACCTCTGTGTAAATATTTACATTTATGTTAGAAACTTCTAATCTAAAATAATTATTTACCTCCAGAGATTAAATAAAGCAAAATCTCCTAATACCAGAATATTCTCTGCACAGTACAGCTCCTCCTGTATATATACACTGCACAGTACCACTCCTCCTGTATATACACTGCACAGTACAGCTCCTCCTGTATATACACTGCACAGTACAGCTCCTCCTGTATATACACTGCACAGTACAGCTCCTCCTGTATATACACTGCACAGTACCACTCCTCCTGTATATACACTGCACAGTACCACTCCTCCTGTATATACACTGCACAGTACAGCTCCTCCTGTATATACACTGCACAGTACAGCTCCTCCTGTATATACACTGCACAGTACAGCTCCTCCTGTATATACACTGCACAGTACAGCTCCTCCTGTATATACACTGCACAGTACCGCTCCTCCTGTATATACACTGCACAGTACCACTCCTCCTGTATATACACTGCACAGTACCACTCCTCCTGTATATACACTGCACAGTACCACTCCTCCTGTATATACACTGCACAGTACCACTCCTCCTGTATATACACTGCACAGTACCACTCCTCCTGTATATACACTGCACAGTACCACTCCTCCTGTCCTGTATATATACACTGCACAGTACCACTCCTCCTGTCCTGTGTATATACACTGCACAGTACCACTCCTCCTGTCCTGTATATATACACTGCACAGTACCACTCCTCCTGTATATATATACACTGCACCGTACCACTCCTCCTGTCATGTATATATACACTGCACAGTACCACTCCTCCTGTCATGTATATATACACTGCACAGTACCACTCCTCCTGTCCTGTATATATACACTGCACAGTACCACTCCTCCTGTCCTGTATATATACACTGCACAGTACCACTCCTCCTGTCCTGTGTATATACACTGCACAGTACCACTCCTCCTGTCCTGTATATATACACTGCACAGTACCACTCCTCCTGTCCTGTATATATACACTGCACAGTACCACTCCTCCTGTATATATACCCTGCACAGTACCACTCCTCCTGTCCTGTATATATACACTGCACAGTACCACTCCTCCTGTATATATACACTGCACAGTACCACTCCTCCTGTCCTGTATATATACACTGCACAGTACCACTCCTCCTGTCATGTATATATACACTGCACAGTACCACTCCTCCTGTCCTGTATATATACACTGCACAGTACCACTCCTCCTGTCCTGTATATATACACTGCACAGTACCACTCCTCCTGTCCTGTATATATATATACTGCACAGTACCACTCCTCCTGTCCTGTATATACACTGCACAGTACCACTCCTCCTGTATATATACACTGCACAGTACCACTCCTCCTGTCCTGTATATATACACTGCACAGTACCACTCCTCCTGTATATATACACTGCACAGTACCACTCCTCCTGTCCTGTATATACACTGCACAGTACCACTCCTCCTGTCCTGTATATATACACTGCACAGTACCACTCCTCCTGTCCTGTATATATACACTGCACAGTACCACTCCTCCTGTCCTGTATATATACACTGCACAGTACCACTCCTCCTGTCCTGTATATACACTGCACAGTACCACTCCTCCTGTCCTGTATATAGATACACTGCCCAGTACCACTCCTCCTGTATATATACCCTGCACAGTACCGCTCCTCCTGTCCTATATATATACACTGCACAGTACCACTCCTCCTGTCCTGTATATATACACTGCACAGTACCGCTCCTCCTGTCCTGTATATATACACTGCACAGTACCACTCCTCCTGTCCTGTATATATACACTGCACAGTACCACTCCTCCTGTCCTGTATATATACACTGCACAGTACCACTCCTCCTGTCCTGTATATATACACTGCACAGTACCACTCCTCCTGTCCTGTATATATACACTGCACAGTACCACTCCTCCTGTCCTGTATATATACACTGCACAGTACCACTCCTTCTGTCCTGTATATATACACTGCACGGTACCACTCCTCCTGTCCTGTATATATACACTGCACGGTACCACTCCTCCTGTATATATACACTGCACAGTACCACTCCTCCTGTCCTGTGTATATACACTGCACAGCACCACTCCTCCTGTCCTGTATATATACACTGCACAGTACCACTCCTCCTGTATATATACACTGCACAGTACCACTCCTCCTGTCCTGTATATATACACTGCACGGTACTACTCCTCCTGTCCTGTATATATACACTGCACGGTACTACTCCTCCTGTCCTGTATATATACACTGCACAGTACCACTCCTCCTGTCCTGTATATATACACTGCACAGTACCACTCCTCCTGTCCTGTATATATACACTGCACAGCACCACTCCTCCTGTCCTGTATATATACACTGCACAGTACCACTCCTCCTGTATATATACACTGCACAGTACCACTCCTCCTGTCCTGTATATATACACTGCACGGTACTACTCCTCCTGTCCTGTATATATACACTGCACAGTACCACTCCTCCTGTCCTGTATATATACACTGCACAGCACCACTCCTCCTGTCCTGTATATATACACTGCACAGTACCACTCCTCCTGTATATATACACTGCACAGTACCACTCCTCCTGTCCTGTATATATACACTGCACGGTACTACTCCTCCTGTCCTGTATATATACACTGCACAGTACTACTCCTCCTGTCCTGTATATATACACTGCACAGTACCACTCCTCCTGTCCTGTATATATACACTGCACAGTACCACTCCTCCTGTATATATACACTGCACAGTACCACTCCTCCTGTCCTGTATATATACACTGCACGGTACCACTCCTCCTGTATATATACACTGCACAGTACCACTCCTCCTGTCCTGTATATATACACTGCACAGTACCACTCCTCCTGTCCTGTATATATACACTGCACAGTACCACTCCTCCTGTCCTGTGTATATACACTGCACAGTACCACTCCTCCTGTCCTGTATATATACACTGCACAGTACCACTCCTCCTGTCCTGTATATATACACTGCACAGCACCACTCCTCCTGTATATATACCCTGCACAGTACCGCTCCTCCTGTCCTATATATATACACTGCACAGTACCGCTCCTCCTGTCCTGTATATATACACTGCAGGTCTTTTTTTTTTATTGATAGAATAAGTACAGTACATGACAGAACAATAATACATTACAGGACACCGAACATAAGAACAAAACAAGACGACAAATCACAGAAAATAAATCCCCCCAGGAATATATACATATACAAGAAATAACTATTATAAAACCTATAAAACCCCCGGCCCAGCTTCATTCATACTACTATATACAATCCCACACAACGCTCACACCGTCCTATATACACATAAAACACCGTCCTATATACAAGATTATATACAATAAAACACTAAACCTAATATAACGTATATACAACCGGGAACTAACACTAACCTACTGGTCCCACTGCCTGACCTTAGTCACCCCCTTACCGCACCTCATTCACACCACAGAAAACCAAAAATAACAATATATACAATAGTGACATGAACAATTTTAAACCTTTTTTTTTTTTTGTAAATTTTTTTTTTGTAATTTTTTAATATATATATAAAAACAGACCTACACTAACTATCCCGCCACCCCTGATCCAGCTCTGGCCACAAAGTTCAGGATTACTCCGAGCTAGGATCAGGCCCCAAAGTTTTTCCCCAGGCGGGGCCTGGACCAGGCCAGATCAGTCCTCTTATCACCACTGATGAAGAACCCCCCCCCCAAATCCCCCACCCAACCTAACTAAAAACCCCTATTATACATTATATACAATATAAACAGAACACAACCTACACACTCACCATCCAAGGCTCAAGTTCGATGCCGGCAAACCTTCTATCCAGGAGACAGAAATACAAAACAAAAATCTAGGGTTTAAAGACATCAGCCCACCATCAGGATATAGGAGTACTACCGGACTAAGGCACCCTGAAGGAAAAGCCCCTCCAGAGACGGGCCGCCCTCCGGGCACCCAGTCTTTCATACTCCAGAGAACGTACCTTCACCAGGTCACCTAGGATGTTCCTACAGACTTCATCTACATGGAGGATTTTACTCTGCGTCGAAACTAAAACTCGTGCGTTCCACGTGAAATACCTCACCACTGCGCTGACTATGAATAAAGTGTCTCGGTCCCTTCTCCCAAGGTCTCCGAACGCTCCATAGGCCCACCCGGCGTAGGACAGAGTAACCAGCCGCGGCCAACCAATGGAAGCCCCCACCCTGTTGTACACCTCTGTATTAAAGGGACAATGAAGCAGGAAGTGCTCCATGCTTTCCAGCACGTTAGCACAAGCCTCACGGGGGCAATTCCTGTCCTCGGAGCTCCTGAACTTCAAATTGTCCCTCACATACAGCTTACCATGGAAGCAGCGCCAAGTCAAGTCCCAGTACTTCTCGGGGATCCTGCTAGAATTTAACAAACTCAACCCAACCTCCAGATCCCGACTTGGGCAGTCTTTGAGGGCCAATGGACTCTGAAAATGAGAAAGCAAGACCCTCATATCGAGGAGTTTCCTCGGGAGGGACCTCACCTCCCACATTCCCAGACCCCACCGGCGGATCATTTTCAGAACCGGGGTAACAGAAGCCGGGAGATGCCCGTGTGGTGTGCGAAGATCCTTCAATCTTCCCCCTGTCTCCCATTCCTGGAAGAAAGGCTGAAACCATCCCTTCCAGGAGAATACCCACGGAGGAGCCCTCTCTTTCCAGAGGTTTGCCACGTTCACTTTCAAGAAGGTGTTCACTAGGAACACCACGGGGTTCACCATATTCAAACCCCCTAGTCTCCTCGTGCGGTAAGTGACCTCCCGCTTGACTAGGTTCAGTCTGTTCCCCCATAACATCTGGAAGAACAGACTGTAGACCCGTGTCCAGAGAGGCTCTGGCAAGACACAGACGCTGCCCAGGTAGATTAGCAAGGGGAGCAGGAAAGCTTTGCACAGGTCAACCCTTTCCCTCAGGGTCAAAGACCAACCCCTCCATTGGTCCACTCTTTGGGTGACACCTTTGATTCTGCCTTCCCAGTTTTTCGTGGGGTAATCACCCTGGCCGAATTCGATGCCCAGGACTTCGGCATGTTCTTGGGGTTCGGGGAGGGTGTCCGGAAGATCAAACCCGGACTCTCCGCCTCCCAGCCAGAGACTCACACTTATCCTGGTTGACCTTGGACCCGGATGCCTCCGAGTAGCGTTCCACTTCTGACATCACCACCACTGCCTCCTCTTGCGAAGAAACAAAGACGGTGACATCGTCCGCGTAGGCCACCACCCTCAGGATAGCCTCCGGCGCCGCCTCGCCCATCCGCACCCCCGCCAGCGGTCCACAATCGATCCTTCTGAGGAAGGGATCGATCGCAAACGCGTAAAGCAAAGGGCTAAGAGGACAGCCCTGACGGACACCGGATCCTACCCCGAAAGGTCGTCCAATCCACCCATTCACCAGAGGGAAAGTCTCAGCCCCTGCATACAAGGTCTTAAGCCAGTCCACAAACCCTCCAGGCAGACCATACCTCAAAAGAGTGGACCAGAGGTACTCGTGGTTAACCCGATCAAAGGCTTTTGCCTGATCCAGGGTCAGCAAGAACCCCTTCCAGAGGCCCGCCCTGCCTTGCTCCACGGCCTCTCGGACACCTAGAACAGCACTAAAAGTGCTATGGCCAGGAACGCAACAGTGCTGAACCTCCGAAAGGAGCCGGGGTGCAAACTTCACCAGCCTGTTGAAAAGTATCTTAGCCAAAATCTTCCTGTCCACATTGAGAAGTGCTATGGGACGCCAGTTCTCAATGCGTGACGGATCCTTACCCTTTGACAAAATGATCAAAGCTGACCTCCTTAATGATCTCGGCAGAGTGCCCGAGGTGAGACACTCGTTAAACACCTGAGTCAAGAGGGGGTCCAAAGAGTCCCTAAAGGTCCTAAAGAACTCAGATGTTAAGCCATCCGGACCTGGCGACTTTTTGGGCCTAAGCCCATCGATCGCCAGTCTCACTTCCTCTTCTTTGATCGCTTCTGCCAAATCGCCCAGCGAGAGGTCAGCCCCTGGCTCAGGAACGGATTCAGCCAGGAAAGCCGACATCCCGTCACGATCAAGCTCCCTCCTTCCCAAGAGGTGCGAGTAGTAGGAACTGACGACCTCCAAGATCCCTGATCTGGACCTTCTCAGGGACCCCGTACTGTCCACCAGCCCCGTCACTATCTTACTATTCACTGACATCTTACAGTTTCTGTAAGGGTCGGGCGAGCAGTACTTCCCGTAGTCCCTCTCGAAAACCAAAGATGCGTGCCTATCGTACTGACACCTCTTCAGCAAGGACTTCACTCTGGAGATCTCCTCTCGGCTACCTCCAGTCGAGACAAGATGCTCGAGTTTCCTCCTCAGGCTCTGATACAGGCGATCCCTGTTCAGGCTTCTGAGGTTCGAGAGCTGCCGGAAGAATCTCGCCACCTGATGTTTGAACATCTCCCACCACTCTGACTTAGTGTTACTTAGGCCCAGCAATGGTACCTGGCTCTGAAAGAATTCCTCAAAAGACCGTCTCACAGCTTCTTCCTCAAGGAGTGACGAATTCAGCTTCCAATAGCCTCTTCCCATCCGAGGAGTCTCTGTAACGTTCAGAGAAAACATAATCAAACAGTGATCGGAGAATTCCACCTCCACAACCGACAACGGTGAAGAGACGGCCTCCTCCTTCAAATAAAACCTGTCTAGCCTAGACCTGCACTGACTACCTCTAAAAAAGGTGAATCCCGTGTCGCCCGGGTTGTGCCGGATGTGGACATCCACCAGGTGAGCCTCACTCACTATCCTGTTTAACGCGACGCAGTCATAAGTCAGCCGGTCTCCGGAACCTCCTCTATCACAGGATCTCGTGACATTGTTGAAATCCCCTCCGAAGACCACCTGCCGACTCGAAAATAAAAAAGGTTTGATCTTCAGGAAGAGACATTTGCGGTCCCACTTGGACTGGGAACCATAGATGTTAATGAGCCGAAGCTCTTGTCCCCCCATGGAGACATCTAGGATCAAGCATCTCCCCATTTCTAATTCGATCACTCGTCTGCATTCAACCGCTGCGGTCTTAAAAAGGACCGCCACCCCGCTATACGGCTCGGCCGCAAGAGACCAGTAGGAGGGCCCATGCCTCCACTCCCGCCTTGCTCTATGCAAGGTTGATATATCGGTCAACCTGGTTTCCTGCAAAAACAAAATGTCGGCGTCAAGTTGGCCGAGAAAATGAAAGGCCGTGTACCTTGCCGCATCTTTATGCTGCAAACATTAATAGTTGCCAGCGTCAACGGGGTGGGTGCCGCCATCATGATTGATTGAATTAGATAGCCTTTTTCTTCCCACCACTGACAGTTCCAACCTCTTCCTCCGATAATGACGGGTTTTTAGTGCGCTTAAGACAAACAGACTCGTCCATTCTCTCCTTACATACATTCTTGCCCTCGTCTGGTGGTCCTGGGTTAGTCGTCCCCCCAGAGGGCTTTGTATTTGCCCCCCGAGAGGAAGACCCAGCCATCTCCTGAGCCCCAACCACCTTGTCCGCAACCTCCGGCCCCGGGTCCCCACTTCCCCCCTCCAGAGGGAGGTTCTGGAGAGCCCCGAACCGGTTGGAGAGATCCACCAGAGGGGGGGGCGGCTGAACCCTCCAATGGCGCTTGGATCACGGCCAGAGAGTCAGAGGGGTCGCACTCCAAAGAGGCAGCTCGAGACCTGGTCCCCCTTCTACCTCTGGCCGTTTTTCTGTTACCCTTTTTCTTTTTCTGTGACCACTCCCCCTCTCCCTCATCTAGACTGTCACCAGAAGAGGGTTCCTGGGAAGACGTGGCGTCCTCTCGCTCTTCCCTTTCAAGTCTCTTGACTTCCTCGCTCAATTCACTGTCTTTAGGATCCTCAGCTGCAAGTGAAGTACCTGGGTCAGAGTTTAGGGACATTACTCCCTGCCCCCTGTCCCCACGGCGCTTCTCCTGCCGCCTGATGGTGGATGGCGGCAGCTTGCTCCTCACCGGTTCCCTGCCTCCCCCGCCCCTACTGGTCCCTTCACCGGCAAGATTAGTTCCAGCTTTCGCCTGTCCCGCACTCGCCGCTTTCAGGACCGCATTGGCGAAGGAACGCGGACAGCGACTGAACGGGTGACCGAGGTCACCACACAAGTTACACCTAATCCTGCGACAGGCAGCAGCACGATGACCAAGGTCCCCACACAGTGCGCATTTCTGGGTGGTACACTGCGCACTGAAGTGTGTGGGACTACCGCACCTGTGACAGACCTTCGGCTGCCCCCGGTAGAAAATCAAGATCCTATCCCTCCCCAAAAAGGTTGAGGAGGGGATATGGGTAACAGTGTTTCCCGAAACCTTCAATCTCACCATGAAGGTCCAGGCCCCTGACCAGATACCATGGTCATCCAGATTCTTTTCGGGAATATTGGTGACCTCTCCGTATCGACTCACCCAGGTGGTAATGTCCATACAGGAAAGCGACTCGTTACTAGTCAAAACGGTCACTTTCCTGACTGAATCTTGGCGGGTTATTGCCAGGGGAAAGAGACCATACCATTCGGGGCGACTCCGAGCCAGCTCATGGCGAGACCAGAAAAGCTCAAGACCCTCCGGTCTCACGAAGCTGACATCGAAGTAGGAGGTCCCGTAGGGATGGATCAAGGCAAAGATGTCATATGCCGCAAAGCCCATCCCCAGCAGGAGCTCAACCACCTTCGACCTATCAGGACAGGCATCCTTGCTTACCCACTGGAGACGGACCACGTTCCTACGGTTACTCCTCTGCCCCGTTGTCGGCAGAGACCAGACAGTCTCTGCCCCTCTATCTCGGAAGGCTGAAAGACCATGTCTCTCTATCCAGAAAGACAGATCAACCTCCCTCCCCTCTACAGTGATGGAGCTCTCCCCTCTCCTCAGGGCGTCCAGGAGCTGCTGTTGCAAGTCACCATCCCCAGGGCCACCAGACGAGGGCGCACTACTACCCCCAGCACTGACAGCTCCTGAATAGCTTTGGGCTGAAGCCCCCGCCAATGCTAGGGGGGCAGCGGGACCAGCGCCTACTCCCCCCCCCCACCAACACCAGTGCTGCTCCCACCATTCACTCCAGTACTATTCACACCATTCGCAGGACCATTACTCCCATCGTTCACTCCACTACTACTCACACCATTCGCAGGACCATTACTCCCATCATTCATTACACCACTACCCCCAACATTTGCTACACCACAACTCCCATCATTCCCACAACTCCCAGCATTCATTCCACCACTACCCCCACCATTTGCTACATCATCATTCACTGCACCACTAATTCCACCATTCCTACTACTCTCATCATCTGCTCCACCATTACTCCCATCATTCACTGCACCACTATTTCCATTCCCTTTACTTGTCACCCCATTACCTCTGCTGTTCTCTGCACCTTCCACAGTCACCTCCATTCCTTCCTCCCTTGTGTCTGGTGTCTCTGCACTCACACCTGCTGGGCCGGGGGAGGGGAGCACTCCCAGAGACTCCTTTCCCTGCAGCACCACACCCGTTTCCCTTTGGTTGCTGCTGGCTTTCTGTAGGTCATCTCCTGGAGCGCCCCGCCCCCCTACTGCAGCATTTTGGTCCTTGTTCTGGCCAGACTGTTTTCTCGGCACCTCTGCCCGCCCTGCACCCACAGACTTTGGGGTCTTAGTGTCCTTTTTGGGCGCTGGGGCACACTGCCCCCCTGTCGCAGCAGTGTGCCCAGTGTTCTTTGCAGATGTGTTTTTCACATCCTTCCCTGCCCCCCCAGCCCCGGTGATAACCGGCTTAGCCGCAGAGGGCAGGGTGGGAAACTCCACAGAACTTCCTATGTCCGGCGCTGTGAGTACCTCCACAGCCTCGCCCCCTGCACTGTTCCCCGCACAGATGGCAGCATCGCCGGACGTCCTTCTCCTCTCCCCACCTTGCCTCTGGCTCGAGCCCACTGCAGAGCCCGTGCCTTTAGGTTTGGTGGGGTTTAAACAGAAGGTGGCAGGCGCAACATCAGACATTGGTACATACTTGTAACTCACCACCTCCTGTGCGGCTCCTCCGGTCTTCTTCTTCCTCCTCTTCCCTGTCTCCTCCACTGGTTTGTCCTCACCGAAGGAAAACCGTGTCAGGTCCACTGGAGACTCCAGCAGTCGGATCTCCCTCAGCAGTCCTCCTTCCTCCTCCTCCCCCGACACTCCAGCCTCTGCTCTGGGAGTCCTCTGCCCTGCAGGGAGACCACTTGAGCTCCAGCTCTGCCCCTCACTGGCTCCAGCACCTGAGACTCCAGTCACCTCTTCATCCTCCTCCTCCTCTTCACTAAGGACGCCGGCTGGCGGTTCTCCTGAGGTGTTTAACCCCTTCATTTCTGAGAACCGCCGCTGGTTCTTAAACCTCTCCAGGAAGGGACCTGCGCTTTTCTCAATCCCCTCCCGGAGGAGCACTGACCTGACCACCTCGTCTCTGAGAGCTTTAAACCTCTGGGAGGTCGCAGGTCTTTCCTTGTTGGACGCCCGGGTGTTCAGGACCCGGGCCTCCCTCAGCTCCTCTTTCAGCTGGGTTAGTGCTTTGCCGGCGTCCTCGTACTCTCGCAACGTGGCGACCACTCGGGAGGAGAAGGAACTTGTGCACTCGCTGGAGCTCATCTCACCCCAGGATCTTGCTGGGCTCTTGTTCCTGGGGCCTGGGGTGCCCCGGTCTCCCTCTCTGGGCTGGCGGTGAACAGTCTCGGGGTTGGAGCAGGTGGATGTATTCTTCCTCACCCTTCCCGATCTCCTCACTCCTGGGCCGGTTGTTGAGGCTCCTTCTCCCCCGCCGGCATAGACCGGGGGATAGGAGGCTGGGAAGCCATGCCGGCCTCCCAGTAGGCCTGCCTCTCCCTGGGGAGAAGAGAGGCAGACGACGACCCTCCTCCTGGAAGTGCTTGAGCTCAGGAGGCAGGTGCTACTCTCAGCGCCACTCCTCCTGTCCTGTGTGTATACACTGCACAGTATCACTCCTCCAGTCCTGTATATATACACTGCACAGTACCACTCCTCCTGTCCTGTATACATACACTGCACATTACCACTCCTCCTGTCCTGTATATATATACTGCACAGTACCACTCCTCCTGTATATATATACTGCACAGTACCACTCCTCCTGTATATATACACTGCACAGTACCACTCCTCCTGTATATATACACTGCACAGGACCACTCCTCCTGTATATATACACTGCACAGTACCACTCCTCCTGTCCTGTATATATACACTGCACAGTACCACTCCTCCTGCCCTGTATATATACACTGCACAGTACCACTCCTCCTGCCCTGTATATATACACTGCACAGTTCCTCTCCTCACTGATTCTCCCCTTTCTTCGCCCTCACTGTCCCTTTTTATGGCTCTTCCTTTCATGGTTGTGGGAATAAGACCCTACTATTCATACAGAACGATCATGGATGACATTTAGTAGCATGGGTGAAGAGGGGCAGACCTTGTGTTGTGTGTCCCAAAGTGTAAAATTCTAACAAAATACAAAAATATGGAAAATAGAACCAAAATAATAAGCAATGAGGTAATAATCACCAAAAAATAGGACAAATGCTAAATAAATATGTCATATACTCAACATAAACCAGACAGCGTAATAATACACTCTGGACCTCATCTTCACCCGCCTCTGTTCCCTATCTAACCTCTCCAACTCGCCTCTCCCACTGTCTGACCACAACCTACTCACATTCTCTTCCCTCTCCTCTCCTGGTCCACAATCCCCACCCCACAAACCTGCACACCCTCAAACACCTCGACCTACACTCACTCTCCAACCCTGGCACACCAGCCTGAATAAAGAACTGATACGGGCTTCCAGGGTTGCTGAACGGGGATGGAAAAAGGTCCTACTCCAAAGAGCACTTCATCGCATTGAAACAGTCCCTCGCTACTTTCAAGTCCACAGTCACTGCAGCAAAACAAACCTACTTCTCATCTCTCATATCCTCCCTGTCACACAACCCTAAACAGCTATTTAGTAATTTCAATTCTCTCTTCTGTCCCCCAGCTACCCCTCCCTCCCCACTCATCTCAGCTGAAGACTTTGCCTCATTCTTCAAGAATATAAAAAAGATATAAATGATTTATGTGGCTCTAATGATTTATATATCGTGCATATACAACATGTATTACTATTATCAGTGTCTCGTATATGTGGCATATATGACTTATATTTATATCATTTTTTGCATGTATCCTATTTTTTTATTATTATTATTACCTCATTGATTATTATTTTGGTTCTATTTTCCATATTTTTGTGTTTTGTTAGAATTTTACACTTTGGGAGACACAACACAGGATGTGCCCCTCTTCACCCTTGCCATTATATGTCATCCATGACATCCAGGGTCTTGTTCCCCTGTCTGTGTCCAGTTGTATGGGATTTACACTCTTTAATATTAGTTGTGCCCCCTTTTTCTGTGCGGCTTCTTTTCTTTTTGTCTAGTATTTGACTGTGCATTTAGTTCTGGATCTGGAGATAAGGCTCTGCTGGCAGCAGCTCTTTGTTCCTCCCTGATATCTTCAGCTTTGAAAGAGTTGCAGGAAAATTTTTTTTCTCAGCCGCGTTCACACCCAGTTATGTGATGAAATCAGCAATACCAAGAAGACCCCTCCTTGCCTGGTGTCCCCCGCCGATCATCGTTCCTCTTAGTATGCAGGCACCACCTATCTTCCGGCCTGCACATAGACATCAGGTCTGGAGCACTGGCGATGACTTTCATGAAGGATCGATCACTGTCCATCTAAATATGGTCAGCAATTGACTCCATTATCCCTGATTGTGTTCTAAAGTCATCATTCATCCACCCTGTAATCTGGGGGAGAGCTGCTGACCATGGGGTTCAAAATGTTGGGTTTCTGTCCTTGGAGTAGAGGATCCTTGCATACAGGGCCGCCATCAAGGCATTACTGCCCTTACTGCTGTATGGGGCCCGGTGAAGTCACGTCAAGTGAGGCGCGACATCAGTGATGCGGTCCCCGCGGTGGATGCTGGGCTGTGGGCGGGGATACACCGCACGTCACACCCAGCATCCACCTCGCGCTTTCCCAATGAATGAGGAGAGGGAAAGCTGGGTGTGACGAACGGTGTAACCTCGCCCACAGCCCATCACTCACCATGGAGCGCAGCACTTAGTCATGCCCGGCTGCAGCCGGAACTTGACGTGACATCAGCGGATGTCAGATCCCCGGGGATCACGTGATGCCTGTGAGCGGCCAGTGATAGCGTCGCTTACAGGCCAGAAGGACAAAGAGAGGTATTTACAAAAATGCTTATCTGAAGAGGGTATATACATTGGGTGGACATTTGGGCCATAGTAAAAAGTACTGGACATCTTCTTTAAAGATCAGTGTTGTAGTATTCGATCACTATGTGGTGGTAACATGCGATCTGGTCATGGTGTGGCGGTATTTATTCCTTGTATGTGGTAATATTCAGTCACTATGTGGTGGTAATATGTGGTCTAGTCATGGTGTGGCGGTATTCTTTGTATGTGGTATTATTCGGTCACTATGTAGTGGTAATATCTGGCCCAGCCATGGTGTAACGGTATTTGTCTCTTGTATGTGATATTATTGGTCATTTTAAAACATTTATATGACACATTCGCTTAAAGAAAAATAAAGAAAAATATACCTAAAAAGAGTACTGGAGATTATAAGAAATGTTTAATAGGTTAGAGTAGAGTAGGGCCCGGCCACGAAAGTCTATTTGTCGTGGTGGTAGCGGCTTAAAAAATCTTTCAGCCAAAACAAAAGCTGCTGTCTATGTGATCTGGTGTTTGATGGGAACTGTTAATATGCAATTGGTGAGGAGTCGGACGTGGTGCAGACAGCAGAGTTTTTCCAAGAGTGGGCGGTGGGACTGTGGAAGGTTCGAGGGGTGGAGGCAGAGTCTCAAGTCGGCCCTAAAATTTTGCCAGTATGGGGCCCTGAAATTCCTGGTGGCAGCCCTGCCTGCATAGGTAAATTTGTCGAAAAGGTTTACAGCAATGAACGTTGTACAATCTACATAGACGAGACGATCCCCCGATAGCCACAGTCCCCAATGTACAATGTAAAGATAATCCCAATAGCAACAGTCCCCAATGTAAAGATGATCCCAATAGCAACAGTCCATAATGTAAAGATGATCCCAATAGCAACAGTCCCCAATGTAAAGATGATCCCCCGTTAACGACGGTTCCCAATGTACAATGTAAAGACGATCTCCCGATGGCAACAGTTCCCAGCGTAAAGACGATCTCCCGATGGCGAGACGATCCCATATGGAGAGTCCCCAATGACGATACGATTCCCTGATAACTAGAGGTGTCTGTGCTCTCTAGTGCTAATCCCATTCTCTGTCTTTCTCTTGCAGCCGCGTTCGGCTTCCTCACCGTCTCCAGCGTCATTACCATGTCGGCTCCATTTTTCCTGGGTAAAGTGATCGATGTGATCTACTCAAATCCTGCTCATGACCTGACGTCCAGCCTTACATCACTGTGTGCCTTACTGAGCGGGGTGTTCCTGTTAGGAGCAGCGGCCAACGGCATCCGCGTCTACCTCATGCAAACCTCAGGTATGAAGTACAGCCCAAGTATATGACCATACGATGATACAGCGCTCCGTATATGACCATATGATGATAGAGCGCCCAGTATATGACTGTGAAGACTCGGGGTCTTCCGTGGGCGTAACACTACTCAGACAAAACAGGGTGAAGGTAAAACAGTGTGGCAATACTTTATTGAACCACCAAACGGACAATAAACACATAGAACAAATACCCAAGATGGTAGAACATTACACAGTCCTCACCCTTCCGCCCTTCCGCTGGCCCGCCTGAGATAGAACAGCTGCAACTTTGGGGACTTCCAGGCCCAACTACCTCAACTAGTGGCCCTCTGATTCTGACTTACCCCCACAGAGAGAGGGTAGCGGCAAGCTTACGAAGCTAGCAGTCCATCGAGGTACAAGGCCTGGTGACACGAGGGTTCCACCCTGACCTCTCCAAGAGTTTCCATGGGACCAGATGACCGGCTGGTCCCAATCTGGCTTCTCTGGTGACCGGAGGGTCCCACCTGGCAACCCCAACATATCCATGGGGCCAGGTGACTTCATCTTCCCAACCTGGTCTCCCTAAATGTATCCAGGGACTCTCTGATGGTCAGTGGAGCAGATCTGTATCTTTTCAGTCAGGGCCATATACCCTTAGGCCAGAATCATGTAGAATCCAAGTCTGTGTCTCTTTAGGTAAAGCCATGATACCAAGCTGATGGTCTCAAGAGAGTCTGATCTTTGATTCTCCCTGTAAAGTCTCTTTCCAATTTCTGTTTCAAGTCTGACTGCTACAGAAGCACATGTCCCTTAAAATAGTTACAGTTGTCCTTTCAAGTACACATTCACAGGTAAGAGGTTAGGGAGGGCATTACAGCGCTCAGGTCTCATTGTTTGTGCATTTAATTAATTTACGTAGTTTGTTTTCCTGTTTTGCGAGTCAACAAGCCACAGGCTCCACAGAATGGTTAATCAACATATTTAGCAAGCATTGATTGTTCCACAGACCAATAAAAGACAACAATCAGGGTTATACAAATAATCGTATGTCCTTCTTGACCAGCCACAGAGATACACTATTATCTTTGTGTTGACTTGTAAATGTATGTGTATTTCTCTTGGCTTAACAAATCTAATCGTCTGGCTGATTTAAGATTATAAGCTGTATCGTCACAATGACCATACGATGATACAGCGCTCAGTATATGACCATACGATGATACCCTGGCCAACTTTATCCTCCACATTGCATTGTCTCCTGGTGGGGCACAAGGAGGTTCGGGCCCCCTGCCGGCTGTACACTGCATCTGGGACCTTCTCTTGTATGCCCGGGGTCCGGCCAGTTACTGTGTCCAATTTGATCCCCAGCAAGGTCTCCGGTTACAGCTATAACCAGGACTGGATACAGTGAACGATCCCTCTAATATACAAGGCACTGTGTTTTAATAAAACTTTGAGATATTAACCAGTTGTGATCCACTGATCCTGAGATAAGCGGCTGCCTGGTTGTAGGTGATGGGGAGATCAGCGGTGATCGCCTTCATCCATGATCTGTGTAGGGCAGGTGCCGTAGATGGACATGACCGTTAATCATGTGATCATCATTGTTACATTGTCTCCATAAATGATACTTCTCTGCCCCCAGGACAGCGGATCGTCCGCGGACTGCGCTCCTCGCTCTTCTCCTCTCTTCTCCGGCAGGAGGTCGGCTTCTTTGACAAGACTCGTACCGGGGAGCTGATCAATCGATTGTCAGCAGACACTGTTTTGATTGGCAGATCGATCACAGAGAATCTGTCGGATGGACTGAGAGCCGTGGCGCAGGCGTCTGTCGGAGTGGGGATGATGGTAACGCTGAACTCACTGCATGTGTATAATTTACAGTATATATAATTACTGGTCACTGTAGACCTTCAGGTAACAAGGGGATAAGTCCAGGGATAGATGGACGGGGTCAGCGTTTACAGTCCTGGCCCAGAGCTTGAGATTACTATACTGATGATTGCCCCTAAATCAGCCATTTATCAATCTTATAACAGCAATGTCCTTTCCTGTAAAGCCTTTTTAATGCAAAGCAATAATGATAGCCATAGTGACCTTCAGTGAAATGTGCAATCAGCAGAAGACGACGATTTCAAGCACATTGTCCATTTTTTTAAAGAAAACAGTCTACTCTTATAATTCAATCAGTCTGACAGTGAGATCAGCTGCCTTGTCCTCGTTAACGCTTCCTTCTGAGCTTATAAGGTCACAGAAATGGCGTCATCAGGTTATTTTGTCTCAGGGCTGAAATTCATCCCAATCTAGAGTTAATAAAAAATCTTTGCTCCAAAAACTGAAGCAGCAAATTGTGAAAACCAAATTTTGTGTCAGTTTCAAAACTTTTGGCGTCAACTTTGCATCAACCCTCCCCTGTCCATCCTCGCACGTATACGGTCAGACAGATATTGTTCTTTTGTTGCTCAATATGATTTTCTTTTCCTCTTTTTCACAGTTTTTTGTCTCTCCACACTTGGCCATGTTTGTCCTGAGCATCGTCCCTCCGCTCGCTGTCGTCGCCGTGATTTATGGGAGATATCTACGTAAAGTTTCTATGCTGACCCAGGACTCGCTGGCTGCAGCCACTCAGGTAATCTCCTCTGTGGACGCGGCTCCACTGCTCACCTCAGACCAGTCCCACTAGTGATCTTCTGATAAAGGAGTTGTCTGGCGCCGCTCATGTCCTCATCAGCTGATGACGTAGTGTCGGCACGTTCCCGGCGGTGCAGCTGATGACGTAGTGTCGGCACGTTCCCGGCGGTGCAGCTGATGACGTAGTGTCGGCACATTCCCGGTGGTGCAGCTGATGACATAGTGTCGGCACGTTCCCGGTGGTGCAGCTGATGACGTAGTGTCGGCACGTTCCCGGTGGTGCAGCTGATGACGTAGTGTCGGCACGTTCCCGGCGGTGCAGCTGATGACATAGTGTCGGCACGTTCCCGGTGGTGCAGCTGATGACATAGTGTCGGCACGTTCCCGGCGGTGCAGCTGATAACGTAGTGTCGGCACGTTCCCGGTGGTGCAGCTGATGACAGAGTGTCGGCACGTTCCCGGTGGTGCAGCTGATGACGTAGTGTCGGCACGTTCCCGGCGGTGCAGCTGATGACACATCGTCAGCACGTTTCCGGTGGTGCAGCTGATGACATCACCACGTTCTCGGCGGTGCAGTTGATGACGAATCGTCAGCATGTTCCCGGCGGTGCAGCTGATGACATCACCACGTTCCCGGTGGGGCAGCTGATGACGAATCGTCAGCACGTTCCCGGCGGTGCAGCTGATGACGAATCGTCACCACGTTCCCGGCGGTGCAGCTGATGACGTAGGGTCGTCGGCACGTTCCCGGCGGTGCAGCTGATGACGTAGGGTCGTCGGCACGTTCCCGGCGGTGCAGCTGATGGCGTAGCGTCGTCGGCACATTCTCGGCGGTTCAGTGTATTAAAAAAACACTGTGTATATTGTCATCACTATTCGTAATCAGGACCTAACGTAGGGTTAGAAAAAATATCTAAAAGTATCTAATAGCTCTGCCCCTGAATGACTGGAGTAAGAGGCGCCGATTCAGGGGCGGCGCACATTTCTGTCGCCATTTATGACCCTTAAGTCACATGAATGGTCACACGTTTTTGGGTGTGTTCGGCAGCGCCCCGTCCCCTTTTTTTCTCCCCCCACTTCCCATAAATTATGTGAGATATCAAACCGCTGTAAGGCAGCAACTCTGGAAACCGCTCGGTGAATCGGAGCCCCAACATTTATTATAATGTTACGTTTGTTTTTAGGGAACACTTTCTTACATTTTGGGTAGTTTCCCCGGCACGTGTCTGCCTCTCTTCTCATAAAATTCTAAGTGAGAGGAGAAGCAGGGAGCTGTGGGAGAGCAGAGCGCAGCCTTTGTCTTCTGCCACTGCCTATGCAGAGCGCTGCAGCCGATGCAAAATCATGTGACTGCTGCGCTTTGCATAGAAAGTATTGCCCCAGTAGAATTTGGTGCATCGGGTATTTGCTTCTATGCCATCACCTCCTACACTACAGCACGGCACATACCCACAAGCATGCACGCTCCATCATGCATGCGCCCTAGACGTCATCGCCTCCCCCTTTCTTGGTGACCCGTGTGCTGTCCTTTTATCGCTGCCCCTTTCTTGGTGACCCGTGTGCTGTCCTTTTATCTCTGCCCCTTTCTTGGTGACCCGTGTGCTCTCCTTTTATCGTTCCCCCTTTCTTGGTGACCGGTGTGCTGTCCTTTTATCGCTCCCCCTTTCTTGGTGACCCATGTGCTGTCCTTTTTTCGCTACCCCTTTCTTGGTGACAAGTGTGCTGTCCTTTTATCGCTCTTCCTTTTTTGTTGACCCGTGTGTTGTCCTTTTATCGCTCCCCCTTTCTTGGTGACCCGT
>NW_027362769.1:409290607-409355067 GCF_046119375.1 Phyllobates terribilis | reverse complement strand
CTTTCTTTGCAATTGGTTCCAGATTCTGGTTCAGACCCGTCCGGGTCCTCTTGCTCCTCCTCACACCGCAGCTCCTCCTCCGTCAGGCGATGCACATGGAGGGCGTAGGGTCCTTTGGCACACTTGTGCCGGGTGAAGGTGACCTCGTCCCCTAAATACAGGTCACGACCTCTGTGTCCCTCCGGTAGGTGGGACTCAACGTCTCTCCTGGTCACGAAGACGTCGCCTGGGGTGCGGTGATCCCTGATGAAACCCCACCCATGCTGCAGATTAAATTTTATCACAGTCCCGATGGTACGGGGACCATGCGCTGCACGAGGGTCTCTCCTGGTCCGGCTCTTCTGCTCCGCGCTCCTGACTTGGGCTTGCTGTTCCCGGACCCGCCTCTCTCTCCGCTCCCTCTCAAAGACCTCGAGCTGCTGGCGGCAGCACTCTGCACGCTCCGCTGCGGCTGCCCGAGTCTCCTGGGTGAACCCCATGAGGTCTTCTCCGGTGGGGTCCCACTCAAACTGGGTCTCTTCTAGCGGGGGCGAGATCCTCTTTATGGGCTTTGGAGCCGGGATCAGGGGTTCGTCTAGGGGTCTCTCTTTCCGGAATCGGGGATGGTGAAACTCCGGTGGCCACATGAAGGGCTGCCCATCCGGGCACGTATGTTGGGCAAACAGGTCTTCACCCAGGTGCGGCACTCTTGATGTTACGGGCGCTGTGGTGGTAGCGGCGCCCGGGTTGACCAGGCCTTGCGACCAGGCCTGGGGCACCTTGAAAGTAAAGGGCACCGTAAGAACGGCGGCGCCCTGTGTTACTTGGCCCTGCGACCAGGCCGGGGGCTCCGCGGAGGTAGGGGGCGCTGTTGGTATTGCGCCGCCCGGGGGTACTAGGCCTTGCGACCAGGCCGATGGTACTTCCTGCTTGGTCACGCTCGGGGTCGAGGCGTGTGACGTCACAGGGGTCGCGGCTCCCGTTTGAGGCCTAGTCTGCGGCGGTGACGTTGCAGCGACGGGCACGGCAGGGGATACTTCGGGCTCTGCGACGGGGAGCTGGGGCAGGTGCGCGGTTTCCCGGTTTGGGGTAGAGACGTCCCCTTTACCTGCCTCCTTTCGTTCGGCTCCCTTCTCGGCGCCGTCTCCGGCCTTCAGTCCTCCTGCGCCATCCTCAGAGGCGGTCTGTCTCCTCGTCTCGGGTGGCGTGCTCCGCTGACGGGTTCTTGTCTGCTGGGCCATCTCACGGCTCCATTCTGCTAACGTCTCTCGCTGCACCCGGGCCATCCTCCGTGCGAGGCCCTCCAGCGCAGTCTGTGCACACTCCCAATCTCGGGGGAGCTGTGCCAAGACCTCCACTAAGCCTAGTGGGGTCGTTGCTTCTAGCAGGCTCCTGACCAACGGGTCGGTGCTGCTCTGCTCTCCTCCCGCTGTCTCCAGCCGGCCTTCTGGAATGGCGACCGGCAGCAGGCTCCTGACCACTGGGTCGGTGCTGCCTGGAGTGGCGGCCCGCATCAGGCTCCTGACCACTGGGTCGGTGCTGCCTGGCTCTCCCTCCATCTCCGGGTGTGCCTTCTCTGGACTCTCTTCCAGACGTCTTGTCTCCGGGTGCGCTCTCTCCAGACTACTCCAAGCGACACCCATCTTTGTTCTCTTCTTCTGTCTCCGCCCACATCGAGGGTGGTCCCGGGGCAACTTAGTGATTGTCAGTTCCAGGGGCAGTTCTCTTACGCTGATGGACACTTCCAGCATCACAGTCTCTGTTGGTGGGGGCGGTTTCCGCTTTTGGCGCCATTCTTCGACCTGGCCCACGATGGGAGGTGGCCTCTTGCCACCCTCTGGCACGCCCATAATGGCGTCCGCTCTTCCAAGGCGGGAAATCTTCGGAAATGGCGGGAATCGCTTCCCAGTGGCGGGAAACACTGCAGATGGCGGGAAAAAGCTGCAAATGGCGGACAACCGGCGGGAAACGACCTGTGATGGGGCCCGATGGCGGGGACCCTCCGGAACCGGCAGGAGACTTCTTTTTAAGGTAACGATGAACTTTTCTTCAGGCACGCAGTACCCGGTTGTTGCGGGCACGAGATCCTGCCGACTACGCCAAAGTTGACGCGCCCCCTGGGCCAGTGTTGTTGGGGATACCCGGAGCCGGATCAGATGGGGGTTGTAGTCTCCGAGTGGCTGTGACCCGGTCCGTGCCCAGGGTGTCAAACTCAGTGTGTGGCAGTCCTTACTGATGTTACTAAAGTTCTTTATGTCGACTACGCCACCCGTTGAATTGCGGTCACTACGGCCGCCGCTGCAGCAGGGTCCGCTGAGGCTGATGGTGTTTGTGCAGCTTAGGTGGTATAACCCCCAACGGGAGGGGTATAGCCTCAGGGGGTCAGGTGCAGAGGATGGTGGTTGTGGAAGTGCAGGGAAGATGGTAATGAGAGTCAGAGTCGGGTTGTGCAGTTCAGGGTTCTTTACTTACTGCTGTTCTTGTACCGGTCACTCCGGCCTTGAGTGACCACCCGAGCCGTGCTGCGTCCACCAGGTCCTGGACTTGGCCAACCCCCAAGTAGTTCTGGAGCGTGGTTCTGAGCTCCCTCTCTGTCCTGTCCTCGTCTCTGGCCTTCCCCACCAGGGATCCACCTAAGTCCGGCTCCCTCGGGCCTCTTGTTGGCGAACCCTTGCCTCTGGGTTCCCTGACCCTATGCGTGGTCTGCCTTCCGGGTGGATATGGTGGGTGGCCGTGGCAGATGCTGCCCACGGCCTCCGGTCTCTGGCTGAGGTATGCTGTAGCCCCCACCAGTTTGGGATCCGGTACCCTGTTGCCAACTCTTCACCCTGTGGTTGTATTTGGGCTCTCAGAGTTCCTTCTTTCTCCCCCTCTGGGTCTTTCGTTCTCTCCTCTCTCACTCTGGGCCTGGGGCTGCTCTGCTCCTCTGCTTTCTTCCACTGCTCTGCAAAGTCTTCACTACACCAGGCTGACTGGCTGCTGTCTGCCTGTCTGACCCTGATCTTAGATGGTTCCCACCTTTTATACTCCCTCTATGTGTGAGCTCAGGTGACCAGCACCCAATGAGCTCCTAGCACTACCCAGACTGCTCCCCCTATCTGCCCCTACACTACTGGGATGGTCCACCCCCCTCCCACTCCAGCCAAGGACAGACTCGGTCGTACCTGCACATTTCTAAGTGGGAGTACCGTTGGTCTGCCCTCCGGAAATGGGATGTGTGTAGTGCATGCAGCCTACCGAGCTCAGCTCCACACTCCATCCTTACCCGGGAGTGGAATACCACACCTCTGGCTGAGGTGCAATACCCCTGTAGCAGCCGAATCCTCAGGGTGCTACATTTGTATATAGCGTGTGATGTCTGTGTATATAGTGTGTGATGTCTGTGTATATAGTGTGTGATGTCTGTGTATATAGCGTGTGATGTCTGTATATAGTGTGTGATGTCTGTGTATATAGTGTGTGATGTCTGTATATAGTGTGTGATGTCTGTGTATATAGTGTATGATGTCTGTGTATATAGTGTGTGATGTCTGTGTATATAGTGTGTGATGTCTGTGTATATAGCGTGTGATGTCTGTATATAGTGTGTGATGTCTGTGTATATAGTGTGTGATGTCTGTGTATATAGTGTGTGATGTCTGTGTATATAGTGTGTGATGTCTGTGTATATAGTGTGTGATGTCTGTGTATATAGCGTGTGATGTCTGTGTATATAGCGTGTGATGTCTGTGTATATAGTGTGTGATGTCTGTGTATATAGTGTGTGATGTCTGTGTATATAGTGTGTGATGTCTGTGTATATAGTGTGTGATGTCTGTGTATATAGTGTGTGATGTCTGTGTATATAGTGTGTGATGTCTGTATATAGTGTGTGATGTCTGTATATAGTGTGTGATGTCTGTGTATATAGTGTGTGATGTCTGTGTATATAGTGTGTGATGTCTGTGTATATAGCGTGTAATGTCTGTATATATAGTGTGTGATGTCTGTGTATATAGTGTGTGATGTCTGTGTATATAGTGTGTGATGTCTGTGTATATAGTGTGTGATGTCTGTGTATATAGTGTGTGATGTCTGTATATAGTGTGTGATGTCTGTGTATATAGTGTGTGATGTCTGTGTATATAGTGTGTGATGTCTGTGTATATAGTGTGTGATGTCTGTGTATATAGTGTGTGATGTCTGTATATAGAGTGTGATGTCTGTATATAGTGTGTGATGTCTGTATATAGCGTGTGATGTCTGTGTATATAGTGTGTGATGTCTGTGTATATAGTGTGTGATGTCTGTGTATATAGTGTGTGATGTCTGTGTATATAGCGTGTGATGTCTGTGTATATAGTGTGTGATGTCTGTGTATATAGTGTGTGATGTCTGTGTATATAGTGTGTGATGTCTGTGTATATAGTGTGTGATGTCTGTGTATATAGTGTGTGATGTCTGTGTATATAGTGTGTGATGTCTGTATATAGTGTGTGATGTCTGTGTATATAGTGTGTGATGTCTGTGTATATAGTGTGTGATGTCTGTGTATATAGTGTATGATGTCTGTGTATATAGTGTGTGATGTCTGTGTATATAGTGTGTGATGTCTGTGTATATAGCGTGTGATGTCTGTATATAGTGTGTGATGTCTGTGTATATAGTGTGTGATGTCTGTATATAGTGTGTGATGTCTGTGTATATAGTGTGTGATGTCTGTATATAGTGTGTGATGTCTGTGTATATAGTGTGTGATGTCTGTGTATATAGTGTGTGATGTCTGTGTATATAGTGTGTGATGTCTGTGTATATAGTGTGTGATGTCTGTGTATATAGTGTGTGATGTCTGTGTATATAGTGTGTGATGTCTGTGTATATAGCGTGTGATGTCTGTATATAGCGTGTGATGTCTGTGTATATAGTGTGTGATGTCTGTGTATATAGTGTGTGATGTCTGTGTATATAGTGTGTGATGTCTGTATATAGCGTGTGATGTCTGTGTATATAGTGTGTGATGTCTGTGTATATAGTGTGTGATGTCTGTGTATATAGTGTGTGATGTCTGTGTATATAGCGTGTGATGTCTGTGTATATAGTGTGTGATGTCTGTGTATATAGTGTGTGATGTCTGTGTATATAGTGTGTGATGTCTGTATATAGTGTGTGATGTCTGTGTATATAGTGTGTGATGTCTGTGTATATAGTGTGTGATGTCTGTGTATATAGTGTGTGATGTCTGTATATAGTGTGTGATGTCTGTATATAGTGTGTGATGTCTGTGTATATAGTGTGTGATGTCTGTGTATATAGTGTGTGATGTCTGTGTATATAGTGTGTGATGTCTGTGTATATAGTGTGTGATGTCTGTGTATATAGTGTGTGATGTCTGTGTATATAGTGTGTGATGTCTGTGTATATAGTGTGTGATGTCTGTGTATATAGTGTGTGATGTCTGTATATAGTGTGTGATGTCTGTGTATATAGTGTGTGATGTCTGTATATAGTGTGTGATGTCTGTGTATATAGCGTGTGATGTCTGTGTATATAGTGTGTGATGTCTGTGTATATAGTGTGTGATGTCTGTGTATATAGTGTGTGATGTCTGTGTATATAGTGTGTGATGTCTGTGTATATAGTGTGTGATGTCTGTGTATATAGTGTGTGATGTCTGTATATAGTGTGTGATGTCTGTGTATATAGTGTGTGATGTCTGTATATAGTGTGTGATGTCTGTGTATATAGTGTGTGATGTCTGTATATAGTGTGTGATGTCTGTGTATATAGCGTGTGATGTCTGTGTATATAGCGTGTGATGTCTGTGTATATAGCGTGTGATGTTTGTGTATATAGTGTGTGATGTCTGTGTATATAGTGTGTGATGTCTGTGTATATAGTGTGTGATGTCTGTGTATATAGTGTGTGATGTCTGTATATAGTGTGTGATGTCTGTGTATATAGTGTGTGATGTCTGTATATAGCGTGTGATGTCTGTGTATATAGTGTGTGATGTCTGTGTATATAGCGTGTGATGTCTGTGTATATAGTGTGTGATGTCTGTGTATATAGTGTGTGATGTCTGTATATAGTGTGTGATGTCTGTGTATATAGTGTGTGATGTCTGTGTATATAGTGTGTGATGTCTGTATATAGTGTGTGATGTCTGTGTATATAGTGTGTGATGTCTGTGTATATAGTGTGTGATGTCTGTGTATATAGTGTGTGATGTCTGTGTATATAGTGTGTGATGTCTGTGACTTCTACGTCCTCTGGGTCCCTTCGTCCCGTTACGTCTCTGGAGTCGCCTGCGGCCCCCGGTACAGGGCAATGATGGGGGACCTTTCCCACCTTCGTCCTGTCCAGTTCCCCCCTGACAGCCCCCATTACGGGGTGTGAGCTGACCCCGCAGGCGATGCTCAGGGTCTCTCCTGCGATGGCGGCGCTCACCATGGTGCCCATTCCCGGGGTCTTCATCAGTGTATAAGTTACTGCCAGTGACTTGCACTGTAGATGTGATTGTCGGTGGTCTCCTCCTGCAGTTGTCAGCTGTGTGGATCTCTTATCTGTCCGGTGTCTCATCGGTGACATCACTTGTTGGTGCGGTGACATCATCAGTTGTGGTCTCGGTCTGCTCTGTGTCCACCTTCCTCCTGTTGGGGTGATTTTAAACGCTGTTTTGGTGTTCTGTCACAGGGTCGTCTGTAGGTCACAGGTCACGATGGCGCTGGTCGGAGTCTTCTCTCGAGACGATGAATCTACTTATAACTGGTTGGTAAAAGTCCTTGTGAGCAGCCGCAGTGTGAACGACGTCCGATGTGTGGCCATCACAAACAAATTCCAGAACTTCCGGGAAGAGACGGATAAGTGCGACTTCGCCATTCTCTACCATACGAAGAAACGCGGAAGGGTCAATGTCACCGACGTGGTCGACTCCCTGTACGATGAGGAGCTGCGGTTACTCTGCGAGGTGTACGGTGAGGATCATTCACATCTCGGGGCCATACACGGGGCCGTGCTGCCGGGGTCAGGTGTCCCACCATATATCCACCTGCCATATAATGGGCGCTTCTACTAGGAGGGGGTAAAGTGTCTCTATCATCTCCGACTCTGTTGGCCCATGCAGTTAAGCCCTCGCTCAGTTTGAGGGTCTACTCATCCAGGTGCAGGCTCAGACCCCTCTGTCACCTGGGTGCAGCCCCAGACCCCTCCGTAACCCGGGTGCAGCCCCAGACCCCTCCGTCACCCGGGTTCAGCCCCAGACTCCTCCGTCACCCGGGTTCAGCCCCAGACTCCTCCGTCACCCGGGTTCAGCCCCAGACTCCACCGTCACCCGGGTTCAGCCCCAGACTCCTCCGTCACCCGGGTTCAGCCCCAGACTCCTCCGTCACCCGGGTTCAGCCCCAGACTCCTCCGTCACCCGGGTGCAGCCCCAGGCCCCTTCTTCACCCAGGAGCAGCCCCAGACCCCTTCGTCACCCAGGAGCAGCCCCAGACCCCTCGGTCACCCGGGTGCAGACCCAGGCCCCTCGGTCACCCGGGTGCAGACCCAGGCCCCTCGGTCACCCGGGTGCAGACCCAGGCCCCTCGGTCACCCGGGTGCAGACCCAGGCCCCTCGGTCACCCGGGTGCAGACCCAGGCCCCTCGGTCACCCGGGTGCAGACCCAGGCCCCTCCGTCACCCGGGTTCAGCCCCAGACCCCTCCGTCACCCGAGTACAACTCCAGACCCCTCCGTCACCCGGGTGCAGCCTCAGACCCCTCCGTCACCCGGGTGCAGCCTCAGACCAATTCGTCCCCCGGGTGCTGTCCCAGACCCCTCCGTCACCCGGGTTCAGCCCCAGACCCCTTCGTCACCCGGGTTCAGCCCCAGACCCCTTCGTCACCCGGGAGTAGCCGCAGACCCCTCCGTCACCCGGGTGCAGCCGCAGACCCCTCCGTCACCCGGGTGCAGCCCCAGACCCCTCCGTCACCCGGGTGCAGACCCAGGCTCCTCCGTCACCCGCCTGCAGCCCAAGATCTCTCCGTCACCCGGGTGCAGCCCCAGACCCCTCCGTCACCCGGGTACAGCCCCAGACCCCTCCGTCACCCGGGTGCAGCCCCAGAACCCTCCGTCCACCGGGTGCAGCCCCAGACCCCTCCGTCCACCGGGTGCAGCCCCAGACCCCTCCGTCACCCGGGTGCAGCCCCAGAACCCTCCGTCACCCGGGTGCAGCCCCAGGCCCCTCCGTCACCCGGGTGCAGCCCCAGGCCCCTCCGTCACCCGGGTGCAGCCCCAGGCCCCTCCGTCACCCGGGTGCAGCCCCAGGCCCCTCCGTCACCCGGGTGCAGCCCCAGGCCCCTCCGTCACCCGAGTTCAGCCCCAGACCCCTCCGTCACCCGAGTTCAGCCCCAGACCCCTCCGTCACCCGAGTTCAGCCCCAGACCCCTCCGTCACCCGAGTTCAGCCCCAGACCCCTCCGTCACCCGAGTTCAGCCCCAGACCCCTCCGTCACCCGAGTTCAGCCCCAGACCCCTCCGTCACCCGAGTTCAGCCCCAGACCCCTCCGTCACCCGAGTTCAGCCCCAGACCCCTCCGTCACCCGAGTTCAGCCCCAGACCCCTCCGTCACCCGAGTTCAGCCCCAGACCCCTCCGTCACCCGAGTTCAGCCCCAGACCCCTCCGTCACCCGGGTTCAGCCCCAGACCCCTCCGTCACCCGGGTTCAGCCCCAGACTCCTCCGTCACCCGGGTTCAGCCCCAGACTCCTCCGTCACCCGGGTTCAGCCCCAGACTCCTCCGTCACCCGGGTTCAGCCCCAGACTCCTCCGTCATCCGGGTTCAGCCCCAGACCCCTCCGTCACCCGGGAGCAGCCCCAGAACCCTTCGTCACCCAGGAGCAGCCCCAGACCCCTTCGTCACCCGGGTGCAGACCCAGGCCCCTCCGTCACCCGGGTGCAGACCCAGGCCCCTCCGTCACCCGGGTGCAGACCCAGGCCCCTCCGTCACCCGGGTGCAGACCCAGGCCCCTCCGTCACCCGGGTTCAGCCCCAGACCCCTCCGTCACCCGAGTACAACTCCAGACCCCTCCGTCACCCGGGTGCAGCCTCAGACCCCTCCGTCACCCGGGTGCAGCCTCAGACCAATTCGTCCCCCGGGTGCTGTCCCAGACCCCTCCGTCACCCGGGTTCAGCCCCAGACCCCTTCGTCACCCGGGTTCAGCCCCAGACCCCTTCGTCACCCGGGTTCAGCCCCAGACCCCTCCGTCACCCGGGTGCAGCCGCAGACCCCTCCGTCACCCGGGTGCAGCCGCAGACCCCTCCGTCACCCGGGTGCAGACCCAGGCTCCTCCGTCACCCGCCTGCAGCCCAAGACCTCTCCGTCACCCGGGTGCAGCCCCAGACCCCTCCGTCACCCGGGTGCAGCCCCAGACCCCTCCGTCACCCGGGTGCAGCCCCAGACCCCTCCGTCACCCGGGTGCAGCCCCAGACCCCTCCGTCACCCGGGTGCAGCCCCAGACCCCTCCGTCACCCGGGTGCAGCCCCAGACCCCTCCGTCACCCGGGTGCAGCCCCAGACCCCTCCGTCACCCGGGTGCAGCCCCAGACCCCTCCGTCACCCGGGTGCAGCCTCAGACCCCTCCGTCACCCGGGAGCAGCCTCCGGCCCCTCCGTCACCCGGGAGCAGCCCAGACCCCTCCGTCACCCGGGTGCAGCCTCAGACCCCTCCGTCACCCTGGAGCAGCCTCAGACCAATTCGTCCCCCGGGTGCAGCCCCAGACCCCTCCATCACCCGAGTGCAGCCCCAGACCTCTCCATCACCCGAGTGCAGCCCCAGACTCCTCCGTCATATATTTGGGGGATTTGGTCGTCTTTTGTTGCTACTCTCCCTGTATTCGCTATTTGGTGGTCTTCCATGATTCCAAACCTGCAGAGATCCCGCAGTGTCACCATCCCGACACCCCCGTATCTATGCTGATTACCTAAACATTAGTCTGACTGACTACAAGGGGCGGTCCAGGCTTAGAGAAATCTGCCTGTATATATTTTTGAAAAAACTGCGCCACATCTATTCTTAGGTTATGAAGGGTATTGCACCACAGTCACATTTAATTGAAACTGACTGATTTGCAATTCCGGGCAGAGCCAAGTAGAGGGGTGGTGCTATTTCTGAAATGGAGCAGCCATTTTTTTTTTGTAATTCTGTACGACCCTTGCAATTTGACTTCTAAAGAGGCAGCTAATGGTCACCACCTACATCATGTTCACCGCCTGTCTGGCATCTGCACGGGGGGCGGCAAAATGGGTAACAAGCCTGGGAACAATAGCAGCCATAATGCACCTCCGCCTGCCCTCCTCACCCACATTAATGTGTATATATTGGAAATAACAAATATGTATCGTCCCCGTATCCAGAGCAGAACATTCTGTATTCATGACGATCAGTAATATTTTTTTTTCTAGATTTACCCCTAAAAAATTCCTACCAGTCGTGCGTCTATATCACATCCTGAGTGTCTGCCAGTGGCTATGCAATTTGCATGTTTAATTTCCCAAAGGAGCATGCATGGCCTGTAAGTCTCCTCACTCTGACATGCTAGGCCTGGCTTGTCTCTCTCCAGAAGGAGAAACGTTACCTCTTAGATGCCAGTGACTACACTCTGCCCTATACACAGGTGACTATATACACAGATTTCAGTCTACTCCTCCATGTTCTTCTCCACTGGGGACTTTTCCAGGAAGAAACAATGTCCTGGTTGTGATCGATGATCTGGAGAGCAGCAGCGAAGAGGAGAAATCCAGAATCCTCTCTAATCAGCCGAGTATCGGAGAATTCGCCCTGGATCTGTTCATCTTCAGCTCCGCTGATAAAGACAATCTTTATGGCAGTGGATATCAGTCCTCGATCAGTGCCCTGCGAGCCCTGGAAGACATGAAGAAGATAATAAAAGGTAATGGGGGCTAGAAACTAAACCTGGGGGATAGAAACTAAACCTGGGGGATAGAAACTAAACCTGGGGGATAGAAACTAAACCTGGGGGATAGAAACTAAACCTGGGGGATAGAAACTAAACCTGGGGGATAGAAACTAAACCTGGGGGATGGAAACTAAACATGGGGGAAGGAAACTAAACATGGGGGATAGAAACTAAACATGGGGGATAGAAACTAAACATGGGGGGATAGAAACTAAAAATGGGGGGACAGGAACTAAACATGGGGTATAGAAACTAAATATGGGGGGGGTAGAAACTAAACATTGGGGATATAATCTAAATATGAGGGGATAGAAACTAAACATGGGGGATAGAAACTAAACATGGGGGATAGGAACTAAATATGGGGGATAGGAACTAAACATGGGGGATAGGAACTAAACTTGGGAGATAGGAACTAAACATGGGGGATAGAAACTAAACATGGGGGGATAGGAAATAAACATGGGGGATAGGAACTGAACTGGGGGGATAGAAACTGAACTGGGGGGATAGAAACTAAACATGAGGGTTAGAAACTAAACATGGCGGGATAGATACTAAACATGGGGGGATAGAAACTAAACATGGGGTATAGAAAATAAACATGGGGGATAGAAACTAAACATGGGGGATAGAAACTAAACATGGGGGGATAGAAACTAAACATGGGGTGATAGAAACTAAACATGGCGGGATAGAAACTAAACATGGGGGGATAGAAACTAAACAAGGGGGGATAGAAACTAAACATGGTGGGATAGAAACTAAACATGGGGTGATAGAAACTAAACATGGGGGATAGGAACTGAACTGGGGGGATAGAAACTGAACTGGGGGATAGAAACTAAACATGGGGGATAGAAACTAAACATGGTGGGATAGAAACTAAACATGAGGGATAGATACTAAACATGGGGGGATAGAAACTAAACATGGGGAATAGAAACTAAACATGGGGGATAGAAACTAAACATGGGGGATAGAAACTAAACATGGGGGATAGAAACTAAACATGGGGGATAGAAACTAAACATGGGGGGATAGAAACTAAACATGGGGGGATAGAAACTAAACATGAGGGGATAGAAACTAAACATGGGGGATAGAAAGTAAGCTTTGGATATTGAGGACAGCAAGACAAAGCTACAAATATACTAACAAAATGTAAGGTGTTATTATTATTATTTTTATTATTATTTTTTATGCAGGTGCCAAGAAGAAGGTCGTCATCCATGTAAGTGCCGGTCCACAGGCTGCGCCCATTACACTACAACACAGACATCTTGTAAAGGAATTTGCGCTCCTTTCTCCAGCGGACATTTGGTCATGACCGGAGTACAAACCCCTAGACTCCACGAATAGGGACCATGATGTCCTCTCTCTTCTTATGGGGCATTCACAACTCCCTCAGATATTTGTACACATCCGGGGTCCCACGGTCCCGGGACTCACGGTCAGGTTGTTAAATTAAGTCCCGTCGGTGTATAACATCCGGCCCTTGACATTTCTTCCTCCAGGACCATCACCTGTGAGAGATATTATTGAGAAATGGAAGGAACCGCAGCAGCTCAGCCATGAAGTGGAGACCCCGTATCATAACAGAGCAAGGGGCTGAGTGCTGAGGGGCAAAGGGCAGAAAAGACACCACCGCTCTGCTGACCCCATAACTGCAGAGTCCAGACCCCCTCTGTTATAAACACTGCGTCCCCGCCAGGGGGCTTCATGGCCGAGCAGCTGCATGCAGCCGTACATCACCAAGCACAATGCCGAGCGTCAGATGGAGTGGTGTAAAGCCGCCACCACTGGACTCTGGAGGAGACGCGTTCTGTGCAGTGACGGATCGCACTTCTCTGTCTGCGTCTGATGACTGTGCCCAGAGCACAAGCTCCATACAGACATGGAGGGGAGAACATGAGCCGCCGCACAGAACCCGGACCCCAACAACATCTAATAATGGAGACTGTGAGCCCAGCCTCCACCCAACATCAGGGTCTGACCCCATAAATGATCTTCTGGATGAAGGGGCAAAAATTTCCAACAAACTCCTGCAAAATCTTGTAGAATTCCCAAAAGAGAAGGAACCATTATATCTGTAGACGAGCAACACCACCCCAACGTCTATGGATGTAGATGAGGACAGAGAAGCCCCTGGAGGTGGATGTGGGGGGCACATACTTTCCTCCATATTAATGTCTATGGATGTAGATGAGGACAGAGAAGCCCCCGGAGGTGGATGTGGGGGGCACATACTTTTCTCCATATTAATGTCTATGGATGTAGATGAGCACAGAGAAGCCCGTGGAGGTGGATGTGGGGGGCACATACTTTCCTCCATATTAATGTCTATGGATGTAGATGAGGACAGAGAAGCCCCCGGAGGTGGATGTGGGGGGCACATACTTTCTTCCATATTAATGTCTATGGATGTAGATGAGGACAGAGAAGCCCCCGGAGGTGGATGTGGGGGGCACATACTTTCCTCCATATTAATGTCTATGGCTGTAGATGAGGACAGAGAAGCCCCCGGAGGTGGATGTGGGGGGCACATACTTTCCTCCATATTAATGTCTATGGATATAGATGAGGACAGAGAAGCCCCCGGAGGTGGATGTGGGGGGCACATACTTTCCTCCATATTAATGTCTATGGATGTAGATGGACAGAGAAGCCCCTGGAGGTGGATGTGGGGGGCACATACTTTCTCTATATTAATGTCTATGGATGTAGATGAGGACAGAGAAGCCCCTGGAGGTGAATGTGGGGGGCACATACTTTCCTCCATATTAATGTCTATGGATGTAGATGGACAGAGAAGCCCCCGGAGGTGGATGTGGGGGGCACATACTTTCTCCATATTAATGTCTATGGATGTAGATGAGGACAGAGAAGCCCCTGGAGGTGGATGTGGGGGGCACATACTTTCCTCCATATTAATGTCTATGGATGTAAATGAGGACAGAGAAGCCCCTGGAGGTGGATGTGGGGGGCACATACTTTCTCCATTTTAATGTCTATGGATGTAGATGAGGACAGAGAAGCCCCCGGAGGTGGATGTGGGGGGCACATACTTTCCTCTGTGCAGGGTATATACGCCGGCCTATGTGTTGGATATTGAGGTGTGTCTTGTTCCATTATTTCAGGGCAGTGACAGATGGACGGACGGAGTCTTCCCCCCGGTCGGCCGCCCTCGAGCTGTAAGTTTCTGAGTTCCTGCAGTTTTTCCTCCTCATGTTTTAGATATCAGCAGATGTCGGGTTCTGGAGTTGAGTCTGGGGTCTTTCTGGGTTGACCCCATTATCGAAGTTGGATGGAGACTGGCCTTCAGCCCTGGGATGTGGAGGTGCACAGGCCCATGCTGCCCCTGTCCTTCTCCAGATGGGGGTCTGCATTACTGGTATCACCTGGCCTGAAGGAAATCACTACAAGACCTGGATTTCCTGTAATACCGCCATGCGGTGCTCACCAGTGCCTGCCATCATTACCTGACTCCAAGTTTGTGATTTGTGCACTTGCAGTCAATACTGATTGGTGGAGCTGGTAAGTGGAGCGGGATCCTGATGGTGCATAGTACATTACACTGTATACGACACACCAGCAGACCATATATGTGTGCACTCTACAGGTTCTCACCAGTGACATCTCACTAATTGTGGTCGTTCATTTTCCCTTTTCTTTTCCATTCGGCCCAGACCACCATGACCTCTTCTCCCATCCATAACTCGTCCCTGCAGAATGTAGCACAGACATATTTGGCTTTCTGCTTTCCAGCCCCCTCCTTACATTCCCCCACATTTATGCAAGCCATACAGTAGTATAACCAGTGCCCCAGACAGTAGTAATGCCCCTATGTGCCTTGTACAGTATAGTGCCCCACACAATAATAGTGCCCTCTGTGCTGTACCAGGACTAATGAATACCTATATACTAAACAGACTATACAAACACCAATACGACCACTATACAAGGCCCAGATATAGACAGGGACTTACAGCTGACGTTCTTTCTTATGAAGTCGTTCATTTACCCATCTTTTCCATCTGGCCCAGACCGACATGACAACTTCTCCGGCCAGAACTCGTCTGCAGAGATTGTAGCACAGACACATCTGACGACTCACATTTCCAGCTCCGTCCCCATCTATTCCCAACCTGCACAAACTCCTCATCCTGCCGGCACCTGTGGCATGGAACAGAGACCCCGATACTTCAAAAATTATAGCATTACTGTACTCACCCCCCTCCCCAAATAATCGCTACACAGACAATGTGCCAGAAAGAGGGTGACGCCATATCCTCCTTGTTACATTCTAACGCTCCATGATCCCCCTTTAAGTAATGACAACTCCTGAGGGTCACTTTAAAGTTACAATACCCCTGAAAAAATAACGATGCCCCAAGTGTCTCCTTATAAATAATAGTAAAGATCCCCATGAGCGCCCCAATGTACTTATGAAACTAATAATGACGCCATTTCAAACAAATGGGGTCCCTTGAGGGTCCTCTGCAGAAGTAATAATGCAGCTGCGTCCAGAGAAATCCCGGGGCCCCATGATAAAAGTCCTATCATATGATATGGGCGCAGCCATGGAGTGGCGTAGCCTCAGAGCCGCCTATCACCAGGAGGATGGCCTGCATTGAGGCATTAGGCTCTGTGCACACTGCGCCATTTTGACACTGGTGAGTTTTCACTGGTGAAGTCGCAATACCAGCGGTTTTGCCGTCACTGTTTTTGCGAAGCTTCTACGTCGCTGGTGCACTTTACTCTGCGCTCCGAAGAACAGAGCGTGGGCGGCTTCCACCATGCCTGACCATATGACCGCGTCACTTTATAAGAATCTGTACCCAAAGCCTTACACAGTTTTTTGCCCAAACTAAAGACCCTAATGTTCTCACCTACTGCAATGCCCCTTTACTGACCCTTATAGAGTATAGAGCCCCCAATAAGTCATCCACTTTCACTCAATCAGTATGATTGTCACCACAGTCCACCACACAGTATGATGGCCCCAACATCCCCCCACAAACAGCATGATGCACCCCAACAGTCCCCCACACACAGTATGATGCACCCCACAGTCCCTACCACACAGTATGATGCACCCCACAGTCCCCCACACACAGTATGATGCACCCCACAGTCCCCCACACACAGTATGATGCACCCCACAGTCCCCCACACACAGTATGATGCACCCCACAGTCCCCCACACACAGTATGATGCACCCCACAGTCCCCCACACACAGTATGATGCACCCCACAGTCCCCCACACACAGTCTGATGCAACCCACAGTCCCTACCACACAGTATGATGCACCACACAGTCCTCCACTCACAGTATGATGCACCACACAGTATCAAACACACAGTATGATGGCCCCAACAGTCCCTACCACACAGTATGATGCAGCCCACAGTCCCCCACACACAGTATGATGCAGCCCACAGTCCCCCACACACAGTATGATTGCCCCAAAAGTCCTCCACACAGTCTGATGCAACCCACAGTCCCTACCACACAGTATCATGCAACCCACAGTCCCTACCACACAGTATGGTGCACCCCACAGTCCCCCACACACAGTATGATGGCCCCAACAGTCCTCCACACACAGTCTGATGCAACCCACAGTCCCTACCACACAGTATGATGCACCCCACAGTCCCCCACACACAGTATGATGCACCACACAGTCCCTACCACACAGTATGATGCACCACACAGTCCTCCACTCACAGTATGATGCACCACACAGTATCAAACACACAGTATGATGGCCCCAACAGTCCCTACCACACAGTATGATGCAGCCCACAGTCCCCCACACACAGTATGATGCAGCCCACAGTCCCCCACACACAGTATGATGCAGCCCACAGTCCTCCACACACAGTATGATTGCCCCAACAGTCCCCCACACACAGTCTGATGCAACCCACAGTTCCCCACACACAGTATGATGCAACCCACAGTCCTCCAAACACAGTATGATGGCCCCAACAGTCCCTACCACACAGTATGGTGCACCCCACAGTCCCACACACAATATGATGCAGCCCACAGTCCCCCACACACATTATGATGGCCCATTAATAAACCCCCCTCAAAAGCTTACACTCGCCTAATCCTGGCTCCTGTCCACCGCACCCTCTGTCTCCTCAGGCTTCCATATACAGTGGGCCAGCAGCGGCAGAGCGATGCAGTAGTGTCACCCAGCTGTCTGACGTCCCCTGCATGGCGCCAGCCTCCTTCAGGTCGGCAGCAGCCTGTGAGCTGCTGGAGTAAGTGGTGGAGCAAGGAGTCAATGGCGCTCAGCTCCGCTACAGCAGGGGGCGTCCTAATTTTCACTCTAATGTTGACATGAGGACGCTAATACTGTCCAGTGCTGTGAAGAATTCAGCGTTTGCCTGAGTTGTCCGTCGGCCCTGACCTTGCGGCCATAGTCAGTCATACTCCTGGATGCTGCCATGTAACATTGATGTTCTTTCTCTTGCAGACTCGCCTCTGCGCCATCGCCGTCATCGCGTGTATCGCCGGTGCCGCCATCATTCTCATTATTGTGTTGAGTACGTCTCATCGGCATGAGAATACCATTCAGCCCACCACGGTGGCCCCGGCACAACATGTAGCCACCGGTAACATCAGCCACCTGACTGCCGCACCCTACAACCACAGCGCGGTGTAAAGATCCAATACGAGCCCTGCCCCCGCAGAGCGAGGTCACGAGCTGCTGACAGGTGGTGCGGCCCCCGCAGAGCGAGGTCACGAGCTGCTGACAGGTGGTGCGGCCCCCGCAGAGCGAGGTCACGAGCTGCTGACAGGCGGTGCGGCCCCCGCAGAGCGAGGTCACGAGCTGCTGACAGGCGGTGCAGCCCCCGCGGAGCGAGGTCACGAGCTGCTTACAGGCAGTGCGGCCCCCGCAGAGCGAGGTCACGAGCTGCTGACAGGCGGTGCAGCCCCCGCGGACCCTCGCCTCTCTACTCTTCTCCTGATCTCTTATCAGTCCTTGTTTTGTTCTGTCGGAGGATCTGGTTCTTGCTTTATACATTCTGTATCAATCCTGTAAAAATGTCACTAAGGAGTAAACGCTCGATCTGCTGACCGCGTCTCCATTATATGATGAGCGCAGCTCTGCTGGGGGCAACCTATCTATATATATAATCGTCTTATCCCGTCTGTCTGTCTGTCCAGGAAATCCCGCGTCGCTCATTGGTCCGGCAGCGGCCAATGAGCGCCGCGGGATTTCTGAAAAAAGATGGCAGCCGTTAGCGGCTCATCTGTGGGACGGAGCTCAGCGGCGATGCAGCCGGGAGATGACTGGCGCGAGGCGCTCATCTCTCGGCCGGTACCAGCAAAAGGACCTCGACCGCCGGACCCATCTGCGGGACGGAGATGCAGCCGGGAGATGACCGGCACGAGGCACTCATCTCCCGGCCGGTACCAGCAGAAGGACCTCGACCGCCGGACCCATCTGCGGGACGGAGATGCAGCCGGGAGATGACCGGCGCGAGGCGCTCATCTCCCGGCCGGTATCAGCAGAAGGACCTCGACCGCCGGACCCATCTGCGGGACGGAGATGCAGCCGGGAGATGACCGGCACGAGGCACTCATCTCCCGGCCGGTAGCAGCGGAAGGACCCCGACCGCCGGCGTCGCTGACCTCCATGCGGAAGGGAGGACCGGGGAGCGGCGCTGCGGGTCAGGATACTTCTTCTGCGAGCGCCCGCTCATGTCCCGGGTTCTCGCTGCGGAAGTAGCCGCACAGGCAGCGCCGCTCCCCGGTCCTCACCAAGACGATTCGATGATTGGTTGCGGTCTTCGGACCCGACCAATCACTGATCTTACCGCAAAAGTTAAACACCGCTGTGCTGATTGGTCGCGGACGCTATTTAAATGTTGCGCCCAAATCGGTGATTGGTCGCGCCCAGCGTCGGCGACCAATCAGTACAGCGGTGTTTAAATGTGGCGCCAAGATCGGTGATTGGTCGCGGACGATATTTAAATGTGGCGGCCAAATCGGTGATTGGTCGCGGGCAGCGCCAGCGACCAATCAGCGATTTTTAACACAAATGTCCGGACCTTTGTAACACCATGCGGATACTGTGGGGAGATCAGCGGCTAGGGTGTGAAGGGAGGACCGGGGAGCGGCGCTGCGGGTCGGGATACTTCTAATGCGAGCAGCCGCTCATCTCCCGACTTCTCGCAGCGGAAGTAGCCGCACAGGCAGCGGCGCTCCCCGGTCCTCACTAATACGATTCTCTGATTGGTCGGGTGCAGAGACCGCGACCAATCAGTGATCTTGGCGCAAAATTTAAACAACGCTGTGCTGATTGGTCGCGGCCGCCAGACGCGACCAATTAGCGAGATTTGAGCCAAATTTAAACAATGCTCTGCTGATTGGTCGCGGCTGGAGTCCGCGACCAATCAGCGAAATTGGCGCCAAATGTAAACAACGCTATGCTGATTGGTCGCGGACGCCAGCCACAACCAATCAGCGAGATTGGCGCCAAATTGAAACAACGCTATGCTGATTGGTCGCCGTTGCCAGCCGCGACCAATCAGCGAGATTGGCGCCAAATTTAAACAACGCTTTGCTGATTGGCGCCAAATTTAAACAACGCTATGCTGATTGGTCGCGGACGCCAGCCGCAACCAATCAGCGAGATTGGCGCCAAATTGAAACAACGCTATGCTGATTGGTCGCGGTTCCCAGCCGCAACCAATCAGCCAGATTGGCACCAAATTTAAACAACGCTCTGCTGATTGGTCGCGTACGGCAGCCGCGACCAATCAGCCAGATTGGCGCCAAATGTAAACAACGCTCTGCTGATTGGTCGCTTACGGCAGCCGCGACCAATCAGCCAGATTGGCGCCAAATGTAAACAACGCTCTGCTGATTGGTCGCGTCTGGCGTCCGCTACCAATCAGCCACATTGGCGCCAAATTTAACCAACGCTCTGCTGATTGGTCGCAGCTGCCAGCCCCGACCAATCAGCAATTTTGGTGCCAAATTTAAACAACGCTCTGCTGATTGGTCGCGTTCGCCGGCCGCAACCAATCAGCATTATTGGCGCCAAATTTAAACCCCGCTCTGCTGATTGGTCGCGTTCGCTGGCCGCAACCAATCAGCAGTATTGGCGCCAATTTTAAACCACGCGCTGCTGATTAGTCGCGACCCCCGGCCGTGACCAATCTGCGATATAGGCGCCAAATTTTAACACCGCTTTGCTGATTGCGCCCGGTCGGCCGCATACATATTCTAGAATACCCGATGCGTTAGAATCGGGCCACCATCTAGTTGGTTATATAATCTTATATCCCTTCACCAGGGGGCGCTGTGCTACACACAATGGTTGTTTTATACTCTTCCACCAGGGGGCGCTGTGCTACACACAATGGATGTTTTATACTCTTCCACCAGGGGGCGCTGTGCTACACACAATGGTTGTTTTATACTCTTCCACCAGGGGGCGCTGTGCTACACACAATGGATGTTTTATACTCTTCCACCAGGGGGAGCTGTGCTACACACAATGGTTGTTTTATACTCTTCCACCAGGTGGAGCCATGCTACTCACAATGGATGTTCTATGCTCCTCCACCAGGGGGAGCTGCGCTAAACACAGTGTTTCTATACTTCACCAGGGGGAGCCATGCTACACACCATGCTACACACAATGGTTATTCAATACTCCTCCACCAGAGTGAGCCATGCTACACACAATGGTTGTTCTATACTTCTCCACCAGAGGAAGCCATGCTACACAAAATTGTTGTTGTAATCTCCTCCACCACAGGGAGACATTCTGTATATAATGGATGTTCTATACTCCCCCACTAGGGGGGGCTGTGCTTCACACAATGGTTGTTCTAATCTCCTCCACCAGGTGGAGCCATTCTGCACAGTATAGTTATTCTATACTCCTCCACCAGGTGGAGCCATTCTGCACACAATGGTTGTTCTATACTCCCCCACTAGGGGGAGCTGTGCTGCACACAATGGTTGTTCTAATCTCCTCCACTAGGTGGAGAAATTCTGCACAGTATAGTTATTCTATACTCCTCCACCAGGTGGAGCCATTCTGCACACAATGGTTGTTCTATACTCCCCCACTAGGGGGAGCTGTGCTACACACAATGGTTGTCCTAATCTCCTCCACTAGGTGGAGAAATTCTGCACAGTATAGTTGTTCTATACTCCTCCACCAGATGGAGCCACTCTGCACACAATGGATGTTCTATACTCCTCCACCAGGGGGAGCTTTGCTACACACAGTGGTTGTTCTTTACTCCTCCACCAGGGGGAGCTTTGCTACACACAATTGTTGTTCTAATCTCCTCCACCAGGTGGAGCCATGCTACACATAAAGGACAGGGGCATTACTGGGGTTAGTATTATTATTAGATATAGGGTTAGGTTTATTAATAGGGTAATAAAATAGATATCTAAACAGCACTAAATGTAATAGAAATGAAAGGTAAAATATATAACGATGTAACTTAGTTTTTTAGATTGTATGTTGGATTTCAGCAAAAAAAACTCCCAAAAACTAAAATAACTGGAAGGTGAAAGATTAAGAAGAATGACATCAGTATGTTCTTAATATACGAGACGTGTGAGGGATAAGAGGTTAATAGCGGAGTGGAGGAGGGAATGAGGGGCTAACGGTGCCCGGGGGGCAGATAATACAGCGGGGTCCCATCCTGTATCGCCTCAGGGCTGCGCTTACACTTCTTTCAGGCGTCTTCTGGGATCTCCGAATTATTCCCGGAATCTGAAGGACCCGAGCGGGAGAAATGTTCTGTAATTGTGGACACCGGTTACAAGATCCCTAAAAAGCCTTAAAATGTCAGAACACCCAAGAGCTGCCACAATCCGCGCAAATCTGCCGCTGACAGCCCCTCACACCGTATACAGGCGGGGTGTCAGATATTATACCAGTGATGACATCACCAGGGGGCGAGGCTGACAACCCCTCACACCGTATACAGGCGGGGTGTCAGATATTATATCAGTGATGACATCACCAGGGGGCGGGGCTGACAACCCCTCACACCGTATACTGGCGGGGTGTCAGATATTATACCAGTGATGACATCACCAGGGGGCGAGGCTGACAACCTCTCACACCGTATACAGGCGGGGTGTCAGATATTATATCAGTGATGTCATCACCAGGGGGCGGGGCTGACAACCCCTCACACCGTATACAGGCGGGGTGTCAGATATTATACCAGTGATGACATCACCAGGGGGCGAGGCTGACAACCCCTCACACCGTATACAGGCGGGGTGTCAAATGTTATATCAGTGATGACATCACCAGGGGGCGGGGCAGATGACCTCTCACACCGTATACAGGCGGGGTGTCAGATATTATACCAGTGATGACATCACCAGGGGGCGAGGCTGACAACCTCTCACACCGTATACAGGCAGGGTGTAAGGTATTATACCAGTGATGTTATCACCAGGGGGCGAGGCTGACAACCCTTCACACCATATACAGGCGGGGTGTCAAATATTATATCAGTGATGACATCACCAGGGGGCGAGGCTGACAACCTCTCACACCGTATACAGGCGGGGTGTCAGATATTATATCAGTGATGTCACCAGGGGGCGGGGCTGACAACCCCTCACACCGTATACAGGCGGGGTGTCAGATATTATATCAGTGATGACATCACCAGGGGGCGAGGCTGACAACCCCTCACACCGTATACAGGCGGGGTGTCAAATATTATATCAGTGATGACATCACCAGGGGGCGGGGCAGATGACCTCTCACACCGTATACAGGCGGGGTGTCAGATATTATACCAGTGATGACATCACCAGGGGGCGAGGCTGACAACCTCTCACACCGTATACAGGCAGGGTGTAAGGTATTATACCAGTGATGTTATCACCAGGGGGCGAGGCTGACAACCCTTCACACCATATACAGGCGGGGTGTCAAATATTATATCAGTGATGACATCACCAGGGGGCGAGGCTGACAACCTCTCACACCGTATACAGGCGGGGTGTCAGATATTATATCAGTGATGTCACCAGGGGGCGGGGCTGACAACCCCTCACACCGTATACAGGCGGGGTGTCAGATATTATATCAGTGATGTCATCACCAGGGGGCGGGGCTGACAACCTCTCACACCGTATACAGGCGGGGTGTCAGATATTATACCAGTGATGACATCACCAGGGGGCGAGGCTGACAACCCCTCACACCGTATACAGGCGGGGTGTCAGATATTATACCAGTGATGACATCACCAGGGGGCGGGGCTGACAACCCCTCACACCGTATACAGGCGGGGTGTCAGATATTCTATCAGTGATGTCACCACCAGGGGGCGAGGCTGACAACCCCTCACACCGTATACAGGCGGGGTGTCAGATATTATACCAGTGATGACATCACCAGGGGGCGAGGCTGACAACCCCTCACACCGTATACAGGCGGTGTGTCAGATATTATACCAGTGATGACATCACCAGGGGGCGAGGCTGACAACCCCTCACACCGTATACAGGCTGGATGTCAGATATTATATCAGTGATGTCATCACCAGGGGGCGGGGCTGACAACCTCTCACACCGTATACAGGCGGGGTGTCAGATATTATACCAGTGATGACATCACCAGGGGGCGAGGCTGACAACCCCTCACACCTGTATACAGGCTGGATGTCAGATATTATATCAGTGATGACATCACCAGGGGGCGAGGCTGACAACCCTTCACACCATATACAGGCGGGGTGTCAGATATTATACCAGTGATGTCATCACCAGGGGGCGAGGCTGACAACCTCTCACACCGTATACAGGCAGGGTGTCAGGTATTATACCAGTGATGTCATCACCAGGGGGCGAGGCTGACAACCTCTCACACCATATACAGGCAGGGTGTCAGATATTATACCAGTGATGACATCACCAGGGGGCGAGGCTGACAACCTCTCACACCGTATACAGGCAGGGTGTAAGGTATTATACCAGTGATGTTATCACCAGGGGGCGAGGCTGACAACCCTTCACACCATATACAGGCGGGGTGTCAAATATTATATCAGTGATGACATCACCAGGGGGCGAGGCTGACAACCTCTCACACCGTATACAGACGGGGTGTCAGATATTATATCAGTGATGTCACCAGGGGGCGAGGCTGACAACCCCTCACACCGTATACAGGCGGGGTGTCAGATATTATACCAGTGATGTCATCACCAGGGGGCGGGGCTGACAACCCCTCACACCGTATACAGGCGGGGTGTCAGATATTATATCAGTGATGTCACCAGGGGGCGGGGCTGACAACCCCTCACACCGTATACAGGCGGGGTGTCAGATATTATATCAGTGATGTCATCACCAGGGGGCGAGGCTGACAACCTCTCACACCGTATACAGGCGGGGTGTCAGATATTATATCAGTGATGTCATCACCAAGGGGCGAGGCTGACAACCTCTCACACCGTATACAGGCGGGGTGTCAGATATTATACCAGTGATGTCACCACCAGGGGGCGGGGCTGACAACCCCTCACACCGTATACAGGCGGGGTGTCAGATATTATATCAGTGATGTCATCACCAGGGGGCGAGGCTGACAACCTCTCACAACGTATACAGGCGGGGTGTCAGATATTATACCAGTGATGTCATCACCAGGGGGTGGGGCTGACAATCCCTCACACCGTATACAGGCGGGGTGTCAGATATTATACCAGTGATGACATCACCAGGGGGCGGGGCTGACAACCCCTCACACCGTACACAGGCGGGGTGTCAGATATTATACCAGTGATGACATCACCAGGGGGCGGGGCTGACAACCTCTCACACCGTATACAGGCGGGGTGTCAGATATTATACCAGTGATGACATCACCAGGGGGCGGGGCTGACAACCCCTCACACCGTATACAGGCAGGGTGTCAGATATTATACCAGTGATGACATCACCAGGGGACGGGGCTGACAACCCCTCACACCGTTTACAGGTGGGGTGTCAGATATTATACCAGTGATGACATCACCAGGGGGCGGGGCTGACAACCTATCACACCGTATACAGGCGGGGTGTCAGATATTATACCAGTGATGACATCACCAGGGGGTGGGGCTGACCACCCCTCACACCGTATACAGGCGGGGTGTCAGATATTATATCAGTGATGACATCACCAGGGGGCGGGGGAGATGACCTCTCACACCGTATACAAGCGGAGTGTCAGATATTATACCAGTGATGTCATCACCAGGGGGCGGGGCTGACAACCCCTCACACCGTATACAGGCGGGGTGTCAGATATTATATCAGTGATGTCACCAGGGGGCGGGGCTGACAACCCCTCACACCGTATACAGGCGGGGTGTCAGATATTATATCAGTGATGTCATCACCAGGGGGCGAGGCTGACAACCTCTCACACCGTATACAGGCGGGGTGTCAGATATTATATCAGTGATGTCATCACCAGGGGGCGAGGCTGACAACCTCTCACACCGTATAGAGGCGGGGTGTCAGATATTATACCAGTGATGTCACCACCAGGGGGCGGGGCTGACAACCCCTCACACCGTATACAGGCGGGGTGTCAGATATTATATCAGTGATGTCATCACCAGGGGGCGAGGCTGACAACCTTCACAACGTATACAGGCGGGGTGTCAGATATTATACCAGTGATGTCATCACCAGGGGGTGGGGCTGACAATCCCTCACACCGTATACAGGCGGGTGTCAGATATTATACCAGTGATGACATCACCAGGGGGCGGGGCTGACAACCCCTCACACCGTACACAGGCGGGGTGTCAGATATTATACCAGTGATGACATCACCAGGGGGCGGGGCTGACAACCTCTCACACCGTATACAGGCGGGGTGTCAGATATTATACCAGTGATGACATCGCCAGGTGGCGGGGCTGACAACCCCTCACACCGTATACAGGCGGGGTGTCAGATATTATACCAGTGATGACATCACCAGGGGGCGGTGCTGACAACCCCTAACACCGTATACAGGTGGGGTGTCAGATATTATACCAGTGATGACATCACCAGGGGGCGGGGCTGACAACCTCTCACACCGTATACAGGTGGGGTGTCAGATATTATACCAGTGATGACATCACCAGGGGGCGGGGCTGACAACCCCTCACACCGTATACAGGCGGGGTGTCAGATATTATACCAGTGATCACATCACCAGGGGTCGGGGCTGACAACCCCTCACACCGTTTACAGGTGGGGTGTCAGATATTATACCAGTGATGACATCACCACGGGGCGGGGCTGACAACCCCTCACACCGTATACAGGCGGGGTGTCAGATATTATACCAGTGATGACATCACCAGGGGGTGGGGCTGACAACCCCTCACACTGTATACAGGTAGGGTGTCAGATATTATACCAGTGATGACATCACCAGGGGGCGGGGCTGACAACCCCTCACACCGTTTACAGGTGGGGTGTCAGATATTATATCAGTGATGACATCACCAGGGGGCGGGGCTGACAACCCCTCACACCTGTATACAGGCGAGGTGTCAGATATTATACCAGTGATGACATCACCAGGGGGCGGGGCTGAAAACCCCTCACACCGTATACTGGCGGGGTGTCAGATATTATATCAGTGATGTCATCACCAGGGGGCGGGGCTGACAACCCCTCACATCGTATACTGGCGGGGTGTCAGATATTATATCAGTGATGTCATCACGAGGGGGCGGGACTGACAACCCCTCTCAGCGTATACTGGCGGGGTGTCAGATATTATACCAGTGATGTCATCACCAGGGGGAAAGGCTGACAACCCCTCACACCGTATACAGGCGGGGTGTCAGATATTCTACCGGCGATGTCACCACCAGGGGGCGAGGCTGACAACCTCTCACACCATATACAGACAGGGTGTCAGATATTATATCAGTGATGACATCACTAGGGGGCGGGGCTGACAACCCCTCACACTGTATACAAGTGGGGTGTCAGATATTATATCAGTGATGACATCACCAGGGGGCGGGGCTGACAACCCCTCACACATGCATACAGGCGGGGTGTCAGATATAATACCAGTGATTACATCACCAGTGGGCGAGGCTGACAACCCCTCACACCGTATACAGGCGGGGTGTCAGATATTATATCAGTGATGACATCACCAGGGGGCGAGGCTGACAACCCCTCACACCGTATACAGGCGGGGTGTCAGATATTATACCAGTGATGACATCACCAAGGGGCGAGGCTGACAACCCCTCACACCGTATACAGGCAGGGTGTCAGATATTATACCAGTGATGACATCACCAGGCGGCGAGGCTGATAGCCCCTCACACCGTATACAGGTGGGGTGTCAGATATTATATCAGTGATGACATCACCAGGGGGCGGGGCTGACAACCCCTCACACCGTATACAGGCGGGGTGTCAGATATTATACCAGTAATGACATCACCAGGGGGTGGGGCTGACAACCCCTCACACCGTATACAAGCGGGGTGTCAGATATTATACCAGTGATGACATCACCAGGGGACGAGGCTGACAACCTCTCACACATGCATACAGGCGGGGTGTCAGATATTATATCTGTGATGTCATCACCAGGGGGAGGGGCTGACAACCCCTCACACCGTATACAGGCGGGGTGTCACATATTATACCAGTGATGTCATCACCACGGGGCGGGGCTGACAACCCCTCACACCGTATACAGGCGGGTTGTCAGATATTATATCAGTGATGTCATCACCAGGGGGCGAGGCTGACAACCCCTCACACCGTATACAGGCGGGGTGTCAGATATTATACCAGTGATGACATCACCAGGGGGCGAGGCTGACAACCCCTCACACCGTATACAGGCGGGGTGTCAGATATTATATCAGTGATGTCATCACCAGGGGGCGGGGCTGACAACCCCTAACACCATATACAGGCGGGTTGTCAGATATTATACCAGTGATGTCATCACCACGGGGCGGGGCTGACAACCCTTCACACCGTATACAGGCGGGGTGTCAGATATTATACCAGTGATGTCATCACCAGGGGGCAGGGCTGACTACCTGTCACACTATATACAGGCGGGGTGTCAGATATTATATCAGTGATGACATCACCAGGGGGCGGGGCTGACAACCCTTCACACCGTATACAGGCGGGGTGTCAGATATTATACCAGTGATAACATCACCACGGGGCGGGGCTGACAACCCTTCACACCGTATACAGGTGGGGTGTCAGATATTGTACCAGTGATGACATCACCACGGGGCGGGGCTGACAACCTCTCACACCGTATACAGGCGGGGTGTCAGATATTATACCAGTGATGTCATCACCACGGGGCGGGGCTGACAACCCTTCACACCGTATACAGGTGGGGTGTCAGATATTATACCAGTGATGACATCACCACGGGGCGGGGCTGACAACCCCTCATACCGTATACAGGCGGGGTGTCAGATATTATACCAGTGATGTCAGCACCACGGGGCGGGGCTGACAACCCTTCACACCGTATACAGGTGGGGTGTCAGATATTATACCAGTGATGTCATCACCAGGGGGCGGGGCTGACAACCCCTCACACCGTATACAGGCTGGGTGTCAGATATTCTATCAGTGATGACATCACCAGAGGGCGGGGCTGACAACCTCTCACACCATATACAGGCAGGGTGTCAGATATTATACCAGTGATGTCATCACTAGGGGGCGGGGCTGAGAACCTCTTACATCGTATACAGGCGGGGTGTCAGATATTATATCAGTGATGTTATCACCAGGGGGCGGGGCTGACAACCCCTCACACAGTATACAGGCAGGGTGTCAGATATTATACCAGTGATGACATCACCAGGGGGCGAGGCTGACAACCCCTCACACCGTATACAGGCGGGGTGTCAGATATTATATCAGTGATGACATCACCAGGGGCGGGGCTGATAAGCCCTCACACCGTATACAGGCGGGGTGTCAGATATTATACCAGTGATGACATCACCAGGGGGCGGGGCCAACAGCCTCTCACACCGTATACTGGCGGGGTGTCAGATATTATATCAGTGATGTTATCACCAGGGGGCGGGGCTGACATCCTCTCACACCGTATACAGGCGGGGCGTCAGATATTATACCAGTGATGACATCACCAGGGGGCGAGGCTGACAACCCCTCACACCGTATACAGGCGGAGTGTCAGATATTATATCAGTGATGACATCACCAGGGGGCGGGGCTGATAACCCCTCACACCGTATACAGTCGGGGTGTCAGATATTATACCAATGATGACATCACCAGGGGGCGGGGCTAACAACCTCTCACACCGTATACTGGCGGGGAGTCAGATATTATACCAGTGATGACATCACCAGGGGGCAGGGCTGACAACCTCTCACACTGTATACTGGCGGGGTGTCAGATATTATATCAGTGATGTCATCACCAGGGGGCGAGGCTGACAACCGCTCACACCTGTATACAGGCGGGGTGCCAGATATTATATCAGTGATGACATCACCAGGGGGCGGGGCTGACAACCTCTCACACCGTACACAGGCGGGGTGTCAGATATTATACCAGTGATGACATCACCAGGGGGCGGGGCGGACAACCTCTCACACCGTATACAGACGGGATGTCAGATATTCTATCAGTGATGTCATCACCAGGGGGCGGGGCTGACAGCCCCTCACACCATATTCAGGCGGGGTGTCAGATATTATACCAGTGATGACATCACCAGGGGGCGGGGCTGACAACCCCTCACACCGTATACAGGCGGGGTGTCAGATATTATACCAGTGATGTCACCACCAGGGGGCGAGGCTGACAACCCCTCACACCATGTACAGGCGGGGTGTCAGATATTATACCAGTGATGACATCACTAGGGGGCGGGGCTGACAACCTCTCACACCGTATACAGGCGGGGTGTCAGATATTATATCAGTGATGACATCACCAGGGGGCGAGGCTGACAACCCCTCACACCGTATACCGTCTGGTTGTCAGATATTATATCAGTGATGACATCACCAGGGGGCGGGGCTGACAACCCCTCACACTGTATACAAGCGGGGTGTCAGGTATTATACCAGTGATGTCATCACCAGGGGGCGGGGCTGACATCCCCTCACACCGTATACAGGCGGGATGTCAGATATAAAACCAGTGATGACATCACCAGGGGGCGAGGCTGACAACCCCTCACACCGTATACAGGTGAGGTGTCAGATATTATATCAGTGATGTCATCACCAGGGGGCGAGGCTGACAACCGCTCACACCTGTATACAGGCGGGGTGCCAGATATTATATCAGTGATGACATCACCAGGGGGCGGGGCTGACAACCTCTCACACCGTACACAGGCGGGGTGTCAGATATTATACCAGTGATGACATCACCAGGGGGCGGGGCGGACAACCTCTCACACCGTATACAGACGGGATGTCAGATATTCTATCAGTGATGTCATCACCAGGGGGCGGGGCTGACAGCCCCTCACACCATATTCAGGCGGGGTGTCAGATATTATACCAGTGATGACATCACCAGGGGGCGGGGCTGACAACCCCTCACACCGTATACAGGCGGGGTGTCAGATATTATACCAGTGATGTCACCACCAGGGGGCGAGGCTGACAACCCCTCACACCATGTACAGGCGGGGTGTCAGACATTATACCAGTGATGACATCACCACGGGGCGAGGCTGACAACCGCTCACACCGTATACAGGCGGGGTGCCAGATATTATATCAGTGATGTCATCACCAGGGGGAGAGGCTGACAACCTCTCACACCGTATACAGGCGGGGTGTCAGATATTATATCAATGATGACATCACCAGGGGGCGAGGCTGACATCCCCTCACACCGTATACAGGCGGGGTGTCAGATATTATACCAGTGATGACATCACCAGGGGGCGAGGTTGACAACCCCTCACACCGTATACAGGCGGGGTGTCAGACATTATACCAGTGATGACATCACCAGGGGGCGAGGCTGACAACCTCTCACACCGTATACAGGCGGGGTGTCAGACATTATATCAGTGAAGTCATCACCAGGGGGCGGGGCTGACAACTTCTCACACCGTATACAGGCGGGGTGTCAGGTATTATACCAGTGATGACATCACCAGGGGGCAGGGCTGACATCCCCTCACACCGTATACAGGCGGGATGTCAGAAATAAAACCAGTGATGACATCACCAGGGGCCGAGGCTGACAACCCCTCACACCGTATACAGGTGAGGTGTCAGATATTATATCAGTGTTGTCATCACCAGGGGGCGAGGCTGACAACCGCTCACACCTGTATACAGGCGGGGTGCCAGATATTATATCAGTGATGACATCACCAGGGGGCGGGGCTGACAACCTCTCACACCGTACACAGGCGGGGTGTCAGATATTATACCAGTGATGACATCACCAGGGGGCGGGACGGACAACCTCTCACACCGTATACAGACGGGATGTCAGATATTCTATCAGTGATGTCATCACCAGGGGGCGGGGCTGACAGCCCCTCACACCATATTCAGGCGGGGTGTCAGATATTATACCAGTGATGACATCACCAGGGGGCGGGGCTGACAACCGCTCACACCGTATACAGGCGGGGTGCCAGATATTATATCAGTGATGTCATCACCAGGGGGAGAGGCTGACAACCTCTCACACCGTATACAGGCGGGGTTTCAGATATTATATCAGTGATGACATCACCAGGGGGCGAGGCTGACATCCCCTCACACCGTATACAGGCGGGGTGTCAGATATTATACCAGTGATGACATCACCAGGGGGCGAGGCTGACAACCCCTCACACCGTATACAGGCGGGGTGTCAGACATTATACCAGTGATGACATCACCAGGGGGCGAGGCTGACAACCTCTCACACCGTATACAGGCGGGGTGTCAGACATTATATCAGTGAAGTCATCACCAGGGGGCGGGGCTGACAACTTCTCACACCGTATACAGGCGGGGTGTCAGACATTATACCAGTGATGACATCACCAGGGGGCGAGGCTGACAACCTCTCATACCGTATACAGGCGGGGTGTCAGATATTATATCAGTGATGACGTCACCAGGGGGCGAGGCTGACAGCCCCTCACACAGTATACAGGCAGGGTGTCAGATATTATATCAGTGATGACATCACCAGGGGGCGGGGCTGACATCCCCTCACACCGTATACAGGCGGGATGTCAGATATTATACCAGTGATGACATCACCAGGGAGCGGGGCTGACAACCCCTCACACCGTATACAAGCGGGGTGTCAGATATTATACCAGTGATGTCATCACCAGGGGGCGAGGCTGACACCCCCTCACACCATATACAGGCGGGGTGTCAGATATTATATCAGTGATGTCACCACCAGGGGGCGAGGCTGACAGCCCCTCACACCGCATACAGGCGGGGTGTCAGATATTATACCAGTGATGACTTCACCAGGGGGCGAGGCTGACAACCTCTGACACCGTATACAGGCGGGGTGTCAGATATTATACCAGTGATGACATCACCAGGGGGCGGGGCTGACAACCCCTCACACCGTATACAGGCGGGGTGTCAGATATTATACCAGTGATGTCATCACCAGGGGGCGGGGCTGACAACCCCTCACACCGTATACAGGCGGGGTGTCAGATATTATACCAGTGATGTCATCACCAGGGGGCGGGGCTGACAACCCCTCACACCGTATACAGGCGGGGTGTCAGATATTATACCAGTGATGACATCACCAGGGGGCGGGGCTGACAACCCCTCACACCCTATATAGGCGGGTGTCAGATATTATACCAGTGATGACATCACCAGGGGGCGAGGCTGACAACCTCTCACACCGTATACAGGCGGGGTGTCAGATATTATACCAGTGATGACATCACCAGGGGGCGGGGCTGACAACCCCTCACACCGTATACTGGCGGGGTGTCAGTAATGAGCTGTAGTAGATGATTTGCTCCCATCTCGGTGTTTTTCTAATATTTCCTGATTGTCTTGGACTTTGACAACATTCCAGCCGTGAATGTTGCAGCGCAGCAATGATCCCTGCAGATCTCCGGTAAGTACAATGTGTGGAATAATACAATATCATTATCATGGAGCCCAGCATTCCCCCCGGGGGCGGTGATCGGGGTCTCCGTCTGAACCTCAGGGGGGGAAATACTGAGGAGGAAAATGCTGAAACTTTCATTGATGTTGAAAACTTTTTGCTGCTGTTCTTGATTTCCACTCTTCTGGTCACTTCTCAGCCCGGAGTCTCGTCACGACCACGGCGACTTCACCTCTCGATCTCGCTGTCATCATGCTTTATGTGACAGAAGGTCAGAACTGTTATTAATACAAGAAATGGCGACAAATACTCATTAATAGGATGAAGTAAAAGTGTCAGAGCGAAGTTAGAGGTCGGGGGAAATGTTCCAGGATCAGAGAGGTCAGAGGTCATGGGAACATCCCAGGATCAGAGAGGTCTGAGGTTGGAGGGAAATGTCCCAGGATCAGAGAGCTCAGAGGTGGGGGGAATGGCCCAGGATCAGAGAGGTCAGAGGTGGGGGGGAGGGATATCCTAGAATCAGAGAGGTCAGAAGTGGGGAGAAACGTCGCAGGATCAGAGAGGTCAGAGGTGGGGGGAAACGTCCCAGGATCAGAGAGGTCAGAGATGGGGGGGAAACGTCCCAGGATCAGAGTGGTCAGAGGTGGGAGGGAAATGTCTTAGGATCAGAGAGGTCAGAGGTGGGAGGGAAACATCCCAGGATCAGAGAGGTCAGAGGCGGGAGCGAAATGTCCCAGGATCAGAGAAGTCAGAGGTGGGGGGAAACGTCCCAGCATCAGGGAGGTCAGAGGTGGGAGGGAAATGTGACACCCCAGTGGTCTGGTTGCCACAGTGATAGAGATATTACGTCTGAGAGCAGGTGGGAGGTCTCTTGGTCAGGAATCCTATGCATGCCACACCTCCTGCCCAGTCCTGGGAGGGGAAGAACTTCCCCTATATAAAACTGGGGCTGAGGCAGGGTTAGTGAGTAGAGAAGAAGTAGAGACAGAGAAAAGAAGCAAATATAGGAACAGAACATCAGGAGCTCTGTGGGAGCAGTGTTACAAGGAGTCAGGGGCTGGCAGCTGCAGAGCTCGCCCTGACTGAGAAGATTTCTTACCGGACCCGGAGTCCGAGGCTGTGGGGACTAACTCCTACCCAGCAGCAGAATCCGTCAGGCAGGGGATTCCAGGTCCTCTGGCCAAGAAACCCGAGTCACCGGCCATACGGGTGAGCACCACACGGTACACTCAGGGACGTGGGCTACTTATACCCGCCTCTAGCAAGGTAGCCAGAAGAGTACAGTTAGTTTGGGAGGCCTACAACTCCGCCTGGCCAGGGGAGATCCCATCTGCTCAAGGACTGACCAGGCCCCAATCGCTAGCCAGTACTCCGGGAGGGTCTATCTTTGTCACCAGTAAAGACCCTGAACTACACCGTACCGTCTCCGAGTGGTTCCTGCTACCCCCATCATCCACGTCGGCTGCCCTGAGGCCATACCCCTCCCGTTGGGGGTTATACTATCACGCTGCACAATCCTACCACCGGCCTCAGCGGTCTGCCCTGCAACAGCAGCTCCTTAGCTGTACTCAACGGGTGGCATAGTCGTCCAACATCTACTGCCATAGACTGCCACTTAGTTTGACTCCCTGGGCACGGACCGGGTCACCGCCACGAGACTACTACCCCCATCTGATCCGGCTCCGGGTAAGCCCCCGTGTACGCGATGCCGCACGGCACAGAAGGCCCAGGGGCGCGTCAACTTTTGGCGTAGTCGGCAGGATCTCGTGCCCGCAACCACCGGGTACTGCGTGCCTGAAAAAGACTGTTCAAACTTACCTGTGGTGAAGATTCCCGCCATCCGGCGCCATCTTCAGCCTTCTTCCCACCATCGGTGAAGATTCCCGCCATCCGGCGCCATTTCCAGCCTTCTTCCCGCCTTCCGTGAAGTTTTCCCGCCGTTGGACGCCATCTTGAAGACGTCGCGCGGGAAGAAGAGGGGCGTGGACTCCGAAAGCGCGCGAGAACTGAAGCCCCGCCTCACGTCCGGACATCGCGTAAGGTCCTGGAAGGAGCCCAGCAGACGCCGACGTCACAGGAGCGCGACAGAAGGTCCTCAAACCTGACGATCTACTGCGGAGCCGCGGCCTACGGAAGAGGATCATCGCAAGGTAGGCCACGGTCCACTAGGGGGGAGGAGGATGTCGGATATGGAGGAGAGCTTCACTGCCTCAACCCCCGCCAGCGCCACCGCTGCTGCAGTCATGCCTTTCACCATGCCCTATATCCCGGGAGCGGCCTGGCTACCCCAGTACTCAGGGGAGTCACATACCCTGCATGACTTTAGAGAAAAGCTGGATAGCCTCTTCCAGGTGTATCCCCTCACAGAAGAGCAAAAAGTGAGCATCCTGGTGGCCCAATTAACCGGGGCAGCCCAAAGGGAGGTAAAGTCCTGGCCACCTGGGGGGAGGACTGTCGCAGGGATACTAACCCAGCTGAGGGACACCTTTGATACCCGCACCTCAGCCGAGATCAAGCTTAGATTCTACGGGTGCAAACAGCGGGCACATGAGAGTATAAGGGACTATGCCCTGAACCTACAAGAGGCCCTGAGAGCCATTAAGCAGACTGACCCTGACGGCGTGGGAGACGAGGACAGGCTGTTGACTGAACAATTTATAGAGGGTTTATATTGCAATGCCCACCGAACCCAGTTGCGGGCAATGGCCTTACAGGACCCTCATCTGGGATTTGCACAGTTCAAGGACAGAGCCATCCGGGTGCTTCGAGAACCGGCACCAAGTGGCGTTGTGACCCCCAGACGCCCCACTACCACTTACCACCAGGAGGCGGCGCCGTTGTCGGCAGGGCCTGTGGGAGCTGATGCGCAGGCTTTGAACAATGACCCGGCTCCAGACCTGCACCATCAGGTCCAAGAGCTAGCTAAAAGCGTTGCTGCGCTAACTCGAACTGTGCAGTCTTTACAGGTTTCTACTCCAGGGAAGATCCAGCTGGCATCCGGACCGGAGGACATCCCGTGGCGTCGACCAAGGAGGACCCCACCGGCCAGAGGAAGACCCAGCGACCGATACAACGAGGACGGACGACCCATCTGCCGCCGCTGTAATCAACCCGGACATATGGCAAGGTACTGTCCTTTAAACTGGCACAACCTAGGGTAGAGGGCCAACCCCTAGGAAAAAGATCATCAGGCCCATCGAACTGGCGCGACAAATATGTGGGAGGACGTCCAGTCTTGCCTGTGGTACTGGATGGCATTCCTATGAGTGCCCTGCTGGACACCGGGTCACAGGTCACCACCATCCCGTACGTGCTCTTCAAGCAGTACTGGAATGACTCGGATATTACCCGCTACCCTGACGACGACTTGAGTATCATCGCCAGCAATGGTCAGCCCGTGCCACAGATCGGATTTAAAGAGGTGACCATTAAAATTGGTAGAGTTGAACTGGCAGCACAGGGACTGATCATTGTAGACGTTGACAAACACGAGAGTCACCCATAGATAACTCTAGGAACTAATGTAATTGAAAATTGTCTTGCAGAGGTGATTTTCCTTTTACAGCAGGTTGCCAAGAACGCCAGCTCCGGCGAGCAGCGAGTGCTCCAAAAAGAGATCCGGGCACTGATGCGACGGCAACAGGTGGAACTCTCCGGCGGTGAGATTGGTAGCGTGAGAATGTGTGACCCTTTCCCTATTGCCATGCCCCCAAAAAGTGAAATGATGATTTGGTGCCGGGCAGCTATTGGTCTGAGAGGTAGAGATTACCAGGCAATGGTAGAACCAGTTTACTCAGACAGTAGGCCCACCATCTTGACAGCACGGGGGGTGGTTAATGTACGCCATGGGAGGGTGCCCGTTCGCATAATCAATATCGGGAAGAGGGAAGTGTACCTGCCCCGGTATGCCACGCTAGCCAAATTATATACCATTAACCAAAATGCTATACAATCTGTGGAACCCTTGCCTCCATCTCACCCGGAGGAAGGTAACGGCTCTAAGAAAACAATGGAGGACTGGTGTCAGCAACTACATTTGGGTACTGACTCCACTCCCTCACACCAGAAACAGGGAGTCTATCGGGTGGTTCAAGAGTACGAGAGAGTGTTTAGTAAACACCCGTTAGACTTCGGGCGAGTCAAGGGGGTAGAACACCACATCCCCACGGGAGACCATCCTCCCATAAAAGAGAGGTATCGACCCGTACCCCCTGCACACTACCAACACGCCAAGGGGATGCTTAGAGACATGAAGGAGGCTGGGGTGATCAGGGATAGCTGTAGCCCCTGGGCAGCTCCACTAGTCTTAGTCAAAAAGAAAGACAACACCATGAGGATGTGTGTAGATTACCGGAAAATCAACCGTATCACACACAAGGATGCGTACCCCTTACCAAGGATAGAGGAGTCTTTGGCTGCTTTAAGATCTGCTAACTTCTTCTCTACCTTGGATCTCACTAGTGGGTACTGGCAGGTTCCTGTAGCAGAGGCGGACCGGGAGAAGACAGCATTCACCACCCCGATGGGACTTAGCGAGTTTACCTGTATGCCGTTCGGACTCTGCAACGCACCAGGAACCTTCCAACGATTAATGGAGTGCTGTCTGGGCCACAGAAACTTCGAGACGGTCCTGTTGTACCTGGACGATGTCATCGTATATTCTAAGACTTATGAGGACCACCTGAAACACCTGGCGGAAGTGTTCGAAGCTCTGGCAAGCTACGGCCTAAAGGTGAAACCCTCCAAGTGTCACCTCCTGAAACCAAAGGTGCAGTACCTGGGACACGTGGTGAGCGCTGACGGAGTGGCTCCCGACCCTGATAAGATCACCGCAATTAAGGAATGGCCAAGTCCCTCCAGTGTAAAGGAAGTGCGGCAGTTCCTCGGGTTGGTAGGCTACTACCGCAGGTTCATCCCCGGTTTCACCAAAAAGGCAGCTCCTATGCAGGACCTCCTGATAGGCCAGTCCCGGAAGGCCAAGAACCAGAAGCCGCCCTTCAGATGGGAGAAGTTGGAAGAAGAGTCCTTCCGCCAGCTGAAGATGGCCCTCACGGGGGATGAAATCCTGGCGTACCCGGATTACAGCCAGCCCTTTATCCTCTACACCGACGCAAGTAACATCGGGCTAGGAGCCGTGTTGTCCCAGATCCAGCAGGGGAAGGAGCGAGTAATCACTTACGCCAGCCGAAAACTGCGACCCACCGAAAGAAACCCTGAGAATTACAGCTCATTTAAGCTAGAGTTCCTGGCAGTGGTGTGGGCAGTCACCGAACGCTTTAAGCACTACCTCGCTTCTTCCCGGTTCGTCGTGTACACGGATAACAACCCGTTGACACACCTGGACACGGCAAGACTCGGTGCCCTAGAGCAGAGATGGATGGCCCGCCTGTCCAACTACGAGTTCACCATCAAATACCGGGCAGGACGCTCCAATACCAACGCGGACGCCCTGTCCAGGATGCCAAACCTACCGGACGTAGGAGAAGATCCAGAGGGACTGGAAGAAGTCGAACTCCCCGCGTTTCACCGTCATGGGACTATCCAGTATTCCCATCGGGTAAGGAGTAAGCAAGGCGCTACGCTTAACCCCTTACCTCACTACAACTGGGCGGAAACGCAAGACAGTGACCCTGCCGTCCGGCTGGTGAAGGAGATGCTGACTCGGCCAGAGGCTCGCCTTGACCCAGACGCTCCGGAGGAAGCCAAGCAACTGTGGGCAGAAAAGAGTAGACTGTTCCTTTACAAGGGGAAGTTGTGCCGCAGGATGGTTAACTCCCGGACGCATGAACTAATCTGGCAAGTAGTGGTGCCACGACGAGACGCAGCCATGGTGATGGAGGCATACCACGATGGAGCTGGGCATTTCGGATGGAAGAAGCTGGAGTTCCTGCTGCGCGGGCGGTTCCATTGGGTAGGCATGAGGGGAACCATCGAGAGGTGGTGCAGAGACTGTGGCCCGTGCAACCTGAGGAGGAAGGACCGTGCCAGCCAGAAGACTCCCCTGCAGTCCATCGTCACCCGGCAGCCGTTGGAACTGGTAGCCTTGGATCATGTAAAACTGACCCCAAGCAGAAGTGGCTACGTCTACGCGTTAACCATCGTGGATCATTACTCCCGGTTCTTGGTTGTCGTCCCCGTCAAGGACTTAACGGCTCAAACAGCAGCTAGAGCCTTCCAGCAGCACTTCTGCCGTCCACACGGGTACCCGGACCAAGTGCTGACGGACCAGGGACCTGCCTTTGAAGCGGAGGTCTTCCAGGAATTCTGCAATCTGTATGGCTGCCGGAAGATAAGGACGACACCCTATCATCCGCAAACTAATGGACTTTGTGAGAAAATGAACCAGGTGGTAATGGATCTTCTGAAAACGTTGCCCCTGGAAGAACGCAGTCTGTGGCCTGAGAAGCTGCCCGATCTGGTGGACCTATACAACCACATCCCGGTAGGTTCCACCAACTGTACCCCGGCTTACCTAATGAGGGCGAGACCTGGTAAGTTACCTGTTGACCTGGAAATGGGAGTCCTGACACCCGAGGACACTTCACCAGAAGCAGACTGGGACACAGAGAGGCAGCAGCAGTACCGGAAAGTACAGGAGAGCGTGGAGCGAAGTCTCTGTCAGGCTAGGGAGAGACAAGAGAAAACTTACAACCAGTATGCTCCCGCTGTTCCCCTGGTGCCCGGAGAGCAGGTCTTGAAGAGGAAAAGACGGCTCCACAAGTTGGACGACCAGTGGGAGAAGGACCCGTACACCGTACTGCCCTCAAGCCACGAGAACCCGAAGGTCTGTACCATCAGTAAAGACGGAGGGGAGACCACAGCCATTGTATCCCGGGATCACCTGAAGAAGTGTCCTGAACAGCTACGGAACCCTGAAGAGGAACAAGAAGACCATCGACCCGTAGAGGAAAGGGAAGATATGGTTAGTACTGTGCTCGGAGACTTCCCTCGGTCTTGGACTCAAGTCAATGGTGCAGTTGTGGTACCCGTACTCACCTTCCTCCAACCAGCATCCCAAGCACCTACGGAGCAACAGGTAGAGCTGGAAGAACAGCCGGTCCAGGAGGCAGAAGATCCCACACCAGCAGATCAGGAGGATCAACCCTCTGCTTGCAGTGAGCCTGCCATATCCCTAGTGAGCCAAAGGGCCCGTAGACAGCTGCCCAATTTACCCTTGACAGCTCCTACACCCTGTAGTTCAGGGCCAGACAGTCAGCTCCGTAGGTCCACTAGGGCCACTAGAGGCCAGTTACCCGCACGTTGGAGGATTTGAAGTGTATAAATTGTTTTATTTGTGGTTACCTGTTTTTCTTGTTGCTTGTGTATAATTATGTGTTTCTAGTTGTTTATAGGAGTCTTTGGTGGATTTACCGGGAATCCTGTGTACATAGTTGGAGCGTAACCCAGGACGGACTAAAGACTGTTAAGGACTCAGGGCAGGACAGACCCCTACCTGGTTACGTCTCCCTGTTTTGGTGAAATGGACACTTTGCTTTCTTCAAAGACTGCACCCGGTTACGGACATGCCGTGACCACCTTTATGTGTTTCTTTATTGTATTGTTATTGTTATATCTTGTTATGTTTTTCTAAAATATGTTTAGTCCCGGAGTACTAAATTTCACTAGGGGGGAATGTGACACCCCAGGGGTCTGGTTGCCACAGTGATAGAGATATTACGTCTGAGAGCAGGTGGGAGGTCTCTTGGTCAGGAATCCTATGCATGCCACACCTCCTGCACAGTCCTGGGAGGGGAAGAACTTCCCCTATATAAAACTGGGGCTGAGGCAGGGTTAGTGAGTAGAGAAGAAGTAGAGACAGAGAAAAGAAGCAAATATAGGAACAGAACATCAGGAGCTCTGTGGGAGCAGTGTTACAAGGAGTCAGGGGCTGGCAGCTGCAGAGCTCGCCCTGACTGAGAAGATTTCTTACCGGACCCGGAGTCCGAGGCTGTGGGGACTAACTCCTACCCAGCAGCAGAATCCGTCAGGCAGGGGATTCCAGGTCCTCTGGCCAAGAAACCCGAGTCACCGGCCATACGGGTGAGCACCACACGGTACACTCAGGGACGTGGGCTACTTATACCCGCCTCTAGCAAGGTAGCCAGAAGAGTATAGTTAGTTTGGGAGGCCTACAACTCCGCCTGGCCAGGGGAGATCCCATCTGCTCAAGGACTGACCAGGCCCCAATCGCTAGCCAGTACTCCGGGAGGGTCTATCTTTGTCACCAGTAAAGACCCTGAACTACACCGTACCGTCTCCAAGTGGTTCCTGCTACCCCCATCATCCACGTCGGCTGCCCTGAGGCCATACCCCTCCCGTTGGGGGTTATACTATCACGCTGCACAATCCTACCACCAGCCTCAGCGGTCTGCCCTGCAGCAGCAGCTCCTTAGCTGTACTCAACGGGTGGCGTAGTCGTCCAACATCTACTGCCATAGACTGCCACTTAGTTTGACTCCCTGGGCACGGACCGGGTCACCGCCACGAGACTACTACCCCCATCTGATCCGGCTCCGGGTAAGCCCCCGTGTACGCGATGCCGCATGGCACAGAAGGCCCAGGGGCGCGTCAGAAACGTCCCAGGATCAGAGAGGTCAGAGGTCAGGGGAACGTCCCAGGATCAGAGAGGTCAGAGGCGAGAGGGAAACATCCCAGGATCAGAGAGGTCAGAGGTGGGAGGGAAATGTCCCAGGATCAGAGAAGTCAGAGGTGGGGGGAAACGTCCCAGCATCAGAGAGGTCAGAGGTGGGAGGGAAACGTCCCAGGATCAGAGAGGTCAGAGGTCAGGGGAACGTCCCAGGATCAGAGAGGTCAGAGGTGGGAGGGAAACGTCCCAGGATCAGAGAGGTCAGAGGCGGGAGGGAAATGTCCCAGGATCAGAGAGGTCAGAGGTCAGGGAAATGTTGCAGGATCAGAGAGGTCAGAGGTGAGAGGGAAATGTCCCAGGATCAGAGTGGTCAGAGGTGGGAGGGAAACGTCCCAGGATCAGAGTGGTCAGAGGTGGGAGGGAAACGTCCCAGGATCAGAGAGGTCAGAGATGGGGGAGAAACGTCCCAGGATCAGAGAGGTAAGAGGTGGGGGGAAACGTCCCAGATTCAGAGTAGTCAGATGTGGGGAGAAACATCCCAGATTCAGAGTAGTAAGAGGTGGGGGGGGACGTCCCAGATTCAGAGAAGTCAGAGGTGCGGGGGGGACGTACAGGGATCAGAGAGGTCAGAGAGGGGGGGGCACGTTCCAAGATCAGACAGATCAGAGGTGGGAGAGGAATGTCCCAGGATCAGAGAGGTCAGAGGTGCGGGGAAACGTTCCAGGATCAGAGAGGTCAGAGGTGGGGGGAAAAGTCCCAGGATCAGAGAGGTCAGAGGTGGGGGGGAAACATCCCAGGATCAGAGAGGTCAGAGGTGGGGGGGAAACGTCCCAGGATCAGAGAGGTTAGAGGTGCGGGGAGAAACGTCCCAGGATCAGAGAGGTCAGAGGTGGGGGGAGAAACGTCCCAGGATCACAGAGGTCAGAGGTGGGGGAGAAACGTCCCAGGATTAGAGAGGTCAGAGGTGGGGGAGAAACGCCCCAGGATCAGAGAGGTCAGAGGAGGGGGGAAACGTCCCAGGATCAGAGAGGTCAGAGGTGGGAGGGAAACGTCCCATGATCAGATGGGTCAGAAGTGGGGAGAAACTTCCCGGGATCAGAGAGGTCAGATGTGGGGAGAAAAGTCCCAGATTCAGAATAGTCAGAGGTGGAGAGAAATGTCCCAGATTCAGAGTCATCAGAGGTGGGGGGGGGACGTCCCAGAATCAGAGAAGTCAGAGGTGCGGGGGGGATGTACCAGTACCAGAGAGGTCAGAAAGGGGGGGGGGGCATGTTCCAAGACCAGAAAGGTCAGATGTGGGAGGGGAACATCCCAGGATCAGAGAGGTCAGAGGTGGGGGGGGGATGTTTCAGGATTAGAGAGGTCAGAGTTGGGGGGATGTGCCAGGATCAGAGAGGTCAGAGGTGGGGGGAAACGTCCCAGGATCAGAGAGGACAGAGGTGAGGGGAAACGTCCCAGGATCAGAGAGGTCAGAGGTGGGAGGGAAACGTCCCAGGATCAGAGAGGTCAGAGGTGGGAGGGAAACGTCCCAGGATCAGAGAGGTCAGAGGCGGGAGGGAAACATCCCAGGATCAGAGAAGTCAGAGGTGGGGGGAAACGTCCCAGCATCAGGGAGGTCAGAGGTGGCAGGGAAACGTCCCAGGATCAGAGAGGTCAGAGGTAAGGGGAACGTCCCAGGATCAGAGAGGTCAGAGGCGGGAGGGAAACGTCCCAGGATCAGAGAGGTCAGAGGTGGGAGGGAAATGTCCCAGGATCAGAGAAGTCAGAGGTGGGGGGAAAAGTCCCAGCATCAGAGAGGTCAGAGGTGGGAGGGAAACGTAACAGGATCAGAGAGGTCAGAGGTCAGGGGAACGTCCCAGGATCAGAGAGGTCAGAGGTGGGAGGGAGACGTCCCAGGATCAGAGAGGTCAGAGGCGGGAGGGAAATGTCCTAGGATCAGAGAGGTCAGAGGTCAGGGAAATGTTGCAGGATCAGAGAGGTCAGAGGTGAGAGGGAAACGTCCCAGAATCAGAGTGGTCAGAGGTGGGAGGGAAACGTCCCAGGATCCGAGAGGTCAGAGGTGGGATGGAAACGTCCCAGGATCAGAGAGGTCATAGGTGGGGGGAAACCTCCCAGGATCAGAGAGGTCAGAGATGGGGGAGAAACGTCCCAGGATCAGAGAGGTAAGAGGTGGGGGGAAACGTCCCAGATTCAGAGTAGTCAGATGTGGGGAGAAACATCCCAGATTCAGAGTAGTAAGAGGTGGGGGGGACGTCCCAGATTCAGAGAAGTCAGAGGTGCGGGGGGGACGTACAAGGATCAGAGAGTGGGGGGGCACGTTCCAAGATCAGACAGATCAGAGGTGGGAGGGGAACGTCCCAGGATGAGAGAGGTCAGAGGTGGGGGGGGGGGGGATGTTCCAGGATTAGAGAGGTCAGAGTTGGGGGGATGTCCCAGGATCAGAGAGGTCAGAGGTGGGGGGAAACGTCCCAGGATCAGAGAGGTTAGAGGTGGGGGGAAACGTCCCAGGATCAGAGAGCTCAGAGGTGGGGGGGGAAAGTCCCAGGATCAGAGAGGTCAGAGGTGGGAGGGAAACATCCCAGGATCAGAGAGGTCAGAGGTGGGAGGAAAACATCCCAGGATCAGAGAGGTCAGAGGTGGGAGGGAAACGTCCCAGAATCAGAGAGGTCAGAATTGGGAGGGAAACGTCCCTGGATCAGAGAGGTCAGAGGTCAGGGGAACGTCCCAGGATCAGAGAGGTCAGAGGTGGGGGGAGAAACGTCCCAGGATCAGAGAGGTCAGGGGTGGGGGGAGAAACGTCCCAGGATCAGAGAGGTCAGAGGTGGGAGGGACGTCCCAGGATCAGAGAGGTCAGAGGTGGGGGGAAACATCCCTGAATCAGAGAGGTCAGAGGTGGGGGGGACGTCCCAGGATCAGAGAGGTCAGAGGTGGGAGGGAAACGTCACAGGATCAGAAAGGTCAGAGGTGGGAGGGAAACGTCCCAGGATCAGAGATGTCAGAGGTAGGAGGGAAACGTCCCAGGATCAGAGAGGTCAGAGGTGGGAGGGAAACGTCCCAGGATAAGAGAGGTCAGAGGTGGGAGGGAAACTTCCCAGGATCAGAGAGGACAGAGGTGGGAGGGAAACATCCCAGGATCGGAGAGGTCAGAGGTGGGAGGGAAACGTCCCAGGATCAGAGAGGTCAGAGGTGGGAGGGAAACATCCCAGGATCAGAGAGGTCAGAGGTGGGAGGGAACCGTCCCAGGATCAGAGAGGTCAGAGGTGGGAGGGAAGCGTCCCAGGATTAGAGAGGTCAGAGGTGGGAGGGAACCGTCCCAGGATCAGAGAGGACAGAGGTGGGGGGAAACGTCCCAGGATCAGAGAGGTCAGAGGTGGGAAGGACACGTCCCAGGATCAGAGAGGTCAGAGGTGGGAGGGAAACGTCCCAGGATCAGAGAGGTCAGAGGCGGGAGGGAAACATCCCAGGATCAGAGAAGTCAGAGGTGGGGAGAAACGACCCAGCATCAGGGAGGTCAGAGGTGGCAGGGAAACGTCCCAGGATCAGAGAGGTCAGGGGAACGTCCCAGGATCAGAGAGGTCAGAGGCGGGAGGGAAACGTCCCAGGATCAGAGAGGTCAGAGGTGGGAGGGAAATGTCCCAGGATCAGAGAAGTCAGAGGTGGGGGAAACGTCCCAGCATCAGAGAGGTCAGAGGTGGGAGGGAAACGTCCCAGGATCAGAGAGGTCAGAGGTCAGGGGAACGTCCCAGGATCAGAGAGGTCAGAGCTGGGAGGGAAACGTCCCAGGATCAGAGAGGTCAGAGGCGGGAGGGAAATGTCCCAGGATCAGAGAGGTCAGAGGTCAGGGAAATGTTGCAGGATCAGAGAGGTCAGAGGTGAGAGGGAAATGTGGCACCCCAGGGGTCTGGTTACCACAGTAATAGCAATATTACGTCTGAGAGCAGGTGGGAGGTCTCCTGGTCAGGAACCTTAAGCATGCAACACTTCCTGCCCAGTCCTGGGAGGGGAAGAACTTCCCCTATATAAACTGGGGCTGAGGCGGGGTTAGAGGAGAAGAAGAGGAGTCCCAGACAGAGACACAGTCTGGTCTGGAGTGGAGCAGATACAGGGAGAGCAAGATCAGGAGCTCTGTGGGAGCAGTGATAAAAGGGGTCAGAGACTGGAAGCTGTAGAGCTCGTCCTGACTGAAGAGATCTCACCGGACACGGAGTCCGAGGCTGTGGGGACTGATCCATACCCAGCAGCAGAAACCGACCGGCAGGGGATTTCAGGTCCTCTGGCCAAGAAACCCGAAGGCACGGTCACACGCAAGGGACCAGCACCGCCGGCGTGGAGCGGAGGCTACCAGAAGGCCCCGAGTCACCGGCCATACGGGTGAGCACCACACGGTACACTCAGGGACGTGGGCTACTTCTACCCGCTTCTAGCAAGGTAGCCAGGAAGTGTACAATAGTTGGGGAGGCCTACAACTCCGCCTGGCCAGGGGAGATCCTATCTGCTCACAGACTGACCAGGCCCCGATCGCTAGCCAGTACTCCCGGGAGGGTCTACCTTTGCCACCAGTAAAGACCCTGAACTACACCGCACCGTCTCTGAGTGGTTCCTGGTGCCCGCGTGCAATTCTGCTATCCCCATCATCCACGTCCGCTGCCCTGAGGCCATACCCCTCCCGTTGGGGGTTATACTATCCACGCTGCACAACTGTACCACCGGCCTCAGCGGTCTGCCCTGCAGCGGCGGCTTCATAACCGCATTCAACGGGTGGCGTAGTCGAACAATATAACATCTTATTCTAAGTTCTGCCACTTGGTTTGACACCCTGGGCACGGACCGGGTCACCGCCACGAGGACTACTACCCCTATCAGATCCGGCTCCGGGTATTCCCCCTGCACAGCAGCAGCAGCAGCACAGGCCCAGGGGGCGCGTCAGAAACGTCCCAGAATCAGAGTGGTCAGAGGTGGGAGGGAAACGTCCCAGGATCCGAGAGGTCAGAGGTGGGATGGAAACGTCCCAGGATCAGAGAGGTCAGAGGTGGGGGGAAACCTCCCAGGATCAGAGAGGTCAGAGATGGGGGAAAAACGTCCCAGGATCAGAGAGGTCAGAGGTGGGGAGAAACATCCCAGATTCAGAGTAGTAAGAGGTGGGGGGGTCGTCCCAGATTCAGAGAAGTCAGAGGTGCGGGGGGGACGTACAAGGGTCAGAGAGGTCAGAGAGTGGGGGGGCACGTTCCAAGATCAGACAGATCAGAGGTGGGAGGGGAATGCCCAAGGATCAGAGAGGTCAGAGGTGGGGGGAAACGTTCCAGGATCAGAGAGGTCAGGGGTGGGGGGGACATCCCAGGATCAGAGAGGTCAGAGGTGGGGGGGAAACGTCCCAGGATCAGAGAGGTCAGAGGTGGGAGGGAAACGTCCCAGGATAAGAAGGGTCAGAGGTGGGGGGAAACATCCCAGAATCAGAGAGGTCAGAGGTGGGGGGGGGGGGACGTCCCAGGATCAGAGAGGTCAGAGGTTGAGGGGAAACATCCCGGGCTCTTGATCACGTCCGGACTGATATGTTATTATTGCTTACATACTGGTAGCAGAGTTTTCTTACTTTAGATACACATGGCTGTCATTCTCCCGAAACAGCGCCACTCCTGTCTGCAGCCTGTGACTGGTACTGCCGCTCAGACTACTTCATGCTGATTGTATAGCTATGTGATATCAGGAGGGTTGAGGTCTCAGCCTTGAGGTTTCCATCAGGTAATGCGCTGGGGCTAGTGGAGCTTGGGATCTTTGCTTGGGTGGTCATGTGGCATTTACTGAGAGGTCATTTGCTGCAGGACTCTAAGCTCCCGCCATTTCCCCTGGATTCACAGCACATGAAAATCATGCTCTTCATCTGAGGATCTGTGAGCAGGTGGAAACCCAACCTCATCAGTAGATCTGCCAACTCCTGGTTGCAAGAAGAGCAGCAACTGGTTGGCAAATTTTACCCATCCTTCTCCTAAAACCACCTTTCTACTTCTTGTTCCCCAACAATTCATATCCTCCTCCCCGTATCTGTGAATGAAGAAACCTCCCAAAATCGATGAGGAAGTGCAGGAGATCCTAATTCTACTGGACATCCGGGAGGTCTTATGTCTGTGCCCACTCTCGTGTGCCTGGCACTGATGCTCAGCTTGTCCTCTCCCTGCTACTCTGTCCATACAGTGTGTCGTTCATAGTCGGGTTGTATCATGACCATCATGTGTTGGGCTTTGTGGCTTGGTAAAGTATAGAAGATGTAGAAGGTCCAGGCATTTTGGTGGATGGTCTATGAGGCTGAATCCTTGTTCTGCTCCAAGTCCTTTTCTTTCCATATTGAAGTCGTGCAGTTTGACCCTACGACATAATTGGTTGTGTCATTCCTCAGAGCAGCTTACAGGGCACAAAAGGGCCATGGAACCAGTGAGGGCAGTGGTGGGAACCTTCTCCAGAGAAGATCCCGAATCGTAGGAATGGTTGAATCGTTTCATCTCATCCTTGCCAGAAGTAGATGCTTATCATGGAGTGGATGATGATGGAGTGGATGATGATGGAGTGGATGATGATGGAGTGGATGATGATGATAATGATGATGGAGTGGATGATGATGGTAATGATGATGATGGAGTGGATGATGATGGAGTGGATGATGAAGTGGATGATGATGATAATGATGGAGTGGATGATGATGATAATGATGATGGAGTGGATGATGATGATAATGGAGTGGATGATGATGGAGTGGATGATGATGATAATGATGATGGGAGTGGATGATGATGGAGTGGATGATGATGATAATGATGATGGAGTGGATGATGATGGAGTGGATGATGATGATAATGATGATGGAGTGGATGATGATGGAGTGGATGATGATGGAGTGGATGATGATGATAATGATGATGGAGTGGATGATGATGGAGTGGATGATGATGATAATGATGATGGGAGTGGATGATGATGGAGTGGATGATGATGATAATGATGATGGAGTGGATGATGATGGAGTGGATGATGATGATAATGATGATGGAGTGGATGATGATGGAGTGGATGATGATGGAGTGGATGATGATGATAATGATGATGGAGTGGATGATGATGGAGTGGATGATGATGATAATGATGATGGAGTGGATGATGATGATAATGATGATGGAGTGGATGATGATGGAGTGGAAGATGATGATAATGATGATGGAGTGGATGATGATGGAGTGGATGATGATGATAATGATGATGGAGTGGATGATGATGGAGTGGATGAACTCAGGGTTTCTGTTGTGGTTTGTAAAATTATCTTTGTGGTTTCTAGAACGGATTCACCTCCTAGTGGTGATCAAAGATCTGGAGGACATAACTCTGGAGCAAAAGATTCAGAACCTTCAGAGCCAGGACGATTACACAACATGGACACCAGAGCTGACACTCTTTCTAGAAAAGCACAAAAACTTCTCTGAGGTTTGAAAACCCCAAGATGAGCCTTGGGTTGAAATCTCAGGAGTCCGAGGTGTCCAGACTGGATGAAACTGGTGAGAAAGGTAAACTGGAGTCTGATGGCTTCATATAGAAAATCATCCCTGATCCTGGAAAGCTGAATGAGCAGAGTACAGAGGGGTCCCCAATTAGCGCCCCTCTATCAGCCAACGAGTCTGTCTCCTTCTGCCTTCCCAGCTGCCTCACGCCATAGGGCCTGATGTCTGTCTGTAGTGGCAGCAGGCCCTGTACCCAGTGTCCAGGGCACTGGAGCTTCATCTATTTATCACCGGGTGTTTTGTCAGGTAACATCTCAGTTGTGGGTGAAGTCCCAGAGGACAAAGAAGGAAGACGGACACCAGTGATGGTGGATCTCATCACCCAGCAAATGTCTCCCGACTCTGAGGACATCAACAGGGGGGGAACAGCCAAAGACCACAATCACAGAGGTAAAGTCTCCCCCACTGACTGCACTGTCACCTGAGGCTCAGCACTGGTTATAGGGGAGCTCAGAGCAGCAATGTCACCTGAGGGTCAGCACTGGTTATAGGGGAGCTCAGAGCAGCACTGTCACCTGAGGGTCAGCACTCACCCCCCTGTGACACTCACTGTCAGTGAACTCGCCTCCCTGTGACACTCACTGTCAGTGAACTCGCCTCCCTGTGACACTCACTGTCAGTGAACTCGCCTCCCTGTGACACTCACTGTCAGTGAACTCGCCTCCCTGTGACACTCACTGTCAGTGAACTCGCCTCCCTGCGACACTCACTGTCAGTGAACTCGCCTCCCTGCGACACTCACTGTCAGTGAACTCGCCTCCCTGCGACACTCACTGTCAGTGAACTCGCCTCCCTGTGACACTCACTGTCAGTGAACTCGCCTCCCTGTGACACTCACTGTCAGTGAACTCGCCCCCCTGTGACACTCACTGTCAGTGAACTCGCCTCCCTGTGACACTCACTGTCAGTGAACTCGCCTCCCTGTGACACTCACTGTCAGTGTGTAATAGTGGGGAAGGGCGTAGCCTTCCCTTGAGACTGAGAGAGTAAAAGGAAGAGTTCCTGAAGACAGACCTCCCCAACTGTGGTAGGCCAAGCTAAGGGGGTTAGCTTTAGTGGTCCGGTTGGTAGAGCAGAGGGGGAACTTAGTGCCCTTATCAAGCCTAGAGAGATATAGAGCTTGTTCCTGGTATAGTTCCTTCTGGGCTGTAGTACCTGAAAACAGCCACAAGATGCCACTGTTCGGGGTGCAGATGTCAGGATGAGTCTGCTAGCCGAGCTATAGACAGTGATGGGTTAAGGTTCTGTGATGACAGCTCACTGAGGGTGGGCATATTAGGAAAGTCTCTGTTTTAATTTCCTGAATCAGGAAGTGATAGAGTAGTACAAGAAGGGATTGCGACCTGATGAGACAGCCTTACTATAGTGGCTGCTAGGGTAGACGGGAGCTCCGAACCCTCAGACAGTGAGATCCCAGTGCGCAGTTCTCCCCACGCAAGAGCACGAGTCCTGTTCGCTCGCCGTAGAAACTCACCAAAGCGTAGTGAGGACACGGGGCACTTCTGGTCTGCAGGCAGCAGAGGAAGCTAAACAGTACTCCAAGCCAAGACGTGGGGGAGAGATATCGGATCCGTTCACTGTTAATACAGAGGAGTCTCTAGGGCCAGGAATTATAGCCACAGAGATGCTCCGCTTAAAGAGGGAACCAGGGCTGAAGCAGTTAACGGCGCCTGTGAGGGAGATGATTACCTGTCGGGCCTTATCCATTATATCTGACTGTAAATACTGTAAATATTCCTCTTCCCCAAGTAAAGTCCAAGTTCTGGTTAAGAACCTCGTGTCCTCTGAAATTATTGCTGCCCTGGTCCCAGAAGAAAATTGCCTGGAGACAGCCGCGATCGGATGGCGTGAAGTAAGTGAAGAGCACTACATACACAGCCACACTTCAGAGAGAGGACACGTATTGTCTGTAGGGTGCCATAGCGAGAGGGGGCTACAGCTCGCCCACGACTACCTCGCTGGGGCACCTTACATTTGGCGTAGTCGGCAGGATGCGAGCTCCTCGCATGAAGAAAGCGGGGAAGAGCCGACACAGAACACTGAGGAGAAAGTGTTGGAAGGCATGCGGCCCAAGATGGCGGCCCGAAGCATGGATTCCAAGATGGTGACGACGGCGGTAAAGTCTGGGAGAAGAACCGCCCATCGTGGGAGTGGACGGCGCTGGAGAGCGCGAAAAGATGTCCAGCCCCTACGAGTTCCGGCCCGAAGAGGGATGGGCCCAGCGGTGAAGATGCGCCCCAGGATGGGACGTCCAGTGAGGAAGAGGGCGCGGCGCAAAGTGAAGTCCGGCCCCGTGAGTATCAGCGCGCGCAGAGAGGGGGCGCGGCTGAAGGCGGAGCGGCCGAGAGTGACGCGGCGGTCGCGTCAGAGGTCCGGCCCAGGAAGAGGCGGAGCTGGACGCGCAGGACGCGCGTCACCGGTAAGCGACCGGCGCCATTTTCTGTCCGGCACGTAAGGAGAAGGAGGTGCGGCAGCAGACGTCCTGAGAGGATGGCAGCCCCAGAGCCTGACAACGTGCGCGAGGCAAGCGGTGAGGAGGAACCCCTGAAGATCACTACACCAGGGGCCGCGGCTGGAAGTCGTCCGCCGGCGGGCGCTGCCCGCGATCCGCTGCCTTTACCCCCAGTGGCTGTTCAGTGGGCCACTAGGCCTGATCCGGAGCTGGGCCTGCTAGTCCACGAGCTTCACATGTGGTGCTGGAGCCGGATGCCGGAGGAAACGTCCCCCTCGGCTGAGGGAGGAGAACATCCAGGTGGGGCCGGAGCAATAGCTGCAGCGAAGCTTACAGAAGGTGAGTGGTCCATGCCCCAGCGGCCGGTCACGTCTGCGGTACCTGCCCCAGTAGTTTCCGTGGCAACAGAGGCCCCCAGGCCTTCAGGGGACGGTGCGGAAGGGAAGCCCCCTAAAAGAAAGGCCCCGCGGGAGAATTTCTGGTTGTTGGCCTTGGAGGCCCTACATTCCCCCTCGGCAGAGCGGTACGCCGAGCCCAGGAGTCCTAAGTGGGCTACCCGGGACCCCCCCGATGACCGCGCGAGAACAGCGGCGATGGACCGATACCTTCCTGAGAGACTGGCTGGAGGGGTCCAACGCGGCAAGAAGGGAGTCAGTGGAGGAAGCTCAGACCCGGGGGCGGGTCATAGAATTCCGTATCCATGAGGGGTACGGGTTTCTGGAAGAAGAATGGACCGGGCACGAGGTGTTCGTGTCCCGCGAGGCGGTAAAACGGGACTATCTGCCTGACCGTTTACACAACCTGCACGTGGGGGACATCGTGCACTTTGTAAAATGTGAGTGCCAAAACAGGTGGTATGCGGCTGCGGTCACCCGCCCATATAAACGGGAAGACGTCCTAGAGAAGAACCGACAGGTCTTCGAGAGGAGGGCCAAAAGAGAGGCTAAGCAACGCTGGGCTAGGGAAGCCCCTAAAGGCTTTCTGTCCCCACCTAAGGCCAGTACTCCACCGACAGAGGAGCCTGGGAGGCGGCAGTGGGGAGATATTGTGAGCGACGAGGAGGAGGATGTCGCCAGCAGCAAGGAAGCCGATTTCCTTAGTGAGGTGCCAGAGAAGGAGTCGGCACCACAACACCCAGGAGGGGCTGAGGCAGTTGAGCAGGGGGCTGCCAGAGAGACTCAGGCTGGTGTTAGCCAGGAGGTCCATCATTTTTCTGTCACCAGCTACGGCCCTACCCAGGTCGGCTGTGGCAGTGCTACGTCCTCGGACGAGGACCCCGGGCCTAGCAGATACCCCGATCAGCCGTGGAAGTGGAGGAAGCCACCTTCATCTGCAGCATGGGCCGCCTTCATGAGGGAACAGAGGGAGGCCCGGAAGAAGTGAGCTAAGTGGGCTAAAAGGTCCGTTGACCTTTCACTTCTTCTCCTACTAGGACCCATCGGTGGTGGTCCTTTCTGTAGTTTGGGACTGTTACCCAGTGGGGGTGAAGTGCCCCATGTTGACTTCAGTTGAAACAAAAAAAAAAAAATGGAGGACTGTTCCCCTACCTCCTAGGCCAGGAAGGCCTTAAGCAGCACCCAAAAGTTGCGTGCCCGGGAGAGCTGCTCTTTTTGTTTTTATTTTTGTTTTCTTTTTGTTGCGCTTGTTGCGCCTTTTTCTGCTGGAATTTAAATTGGTGAGGCACACCTTGAGGATGGATATCCTCCGAATCTAAGAGACTTGCGGCCTAGCGGGAAGAACCGGTGACCCCCGCTAGGGCCAAGAAGAAAAGAGACTCACAGGGTGTTACCTGTGACGGTGTGCCTCAGAATGTAGCCCCAGGAGGGGATTAAGGGCTATTGAAGAGTTGACCTGATTTAAAAATGTGGACATGGACACTTCGTTTCCAGGGTCCTTACAAAGAAGGACCGGTGCCTCTGAAAAAGTTGATAGTGGACTGTCCTGAATTGCTGTTCCAGGGCCCTTAACCGAGAAGGGCCGGTCTTCCAACCAAGAAGATGACCTCAGGACCAGTCGCTTACTAAGAATGTTTTAGTAAAATTTAGTAATGTAATTTTATAACTGTTGATTGATGTTTATTGCCTAGTGTGGTCAGAGACGACCAACATTAAAGTGTCGGGGAATGTAATAGTGGGGAAGGGCGTAGCCTTCCCTTGAGACTGAGAGAGTAAAAGGAAGAGTTCCTGAAGACAGACCTCCCCAACTGTGGTAGGCCAAGCTAAGGGGGTTAGCTTTAGTGGTCCGGTTGGTAGAGCAGAGGGGGAACTTAGTGCCCTTATCAAGCCTAGAGAGATATAGAGCTTGTTCCTGGTATAGTTCCTTCTGGGCTGTAGTACCTGAAAACAGCCACAAGATGCCACTGTTCGGGGTGCAGATGTCAGGATGAGTCTGCTAGCCGAGCTATAGACAGTGATGGGTTAAGGTTCTGTGATGACAGCTCACTGAGGGTGGGCATATTAGGAAAGTCTCTGTTTTAATTTCCTGAATCAGGAAGTGATAGCGTAGTACAAGAAGGGATTGCGACCTGATGAGACAGCCTTACTATAGTGGCTGCTAGGGTAGACGGGAGCTCCGAACCCTCAGACAGTGAGATCCCAGTGCGCAGTTCTCCCCACGCAAGAGCACGAGTCCTGTTCGCTCGCCGTAGAAACTCACCAAAGCGTAGTGAGGACACGGGGCACTTCTGGTCTGCAGGCAGCAGAGGAAGCTAAACAGTACTCCAAGCCAAGACGTGGGGGAGAGATATCGGATCCGTTCACTGTTAATACAGAGGAGTCTCTAGGGCCAGGAATTATAGCCACAGAGATGCTCCGCTTAAAGAGGGAACCAGGGCTGAAGCAGTTAACGGCGCCTGTGAGGGAGATGATTACCTGTCGGGCCTTATCCATTATATCTGACTGTAAATACTGTAAATATTCCTCTTCCCCAAGTAAAGTCCAAGTTCTGGTTAAGAACCTCGTGTCCTCTGAAATTATTGCTGCCCTGGTCCCAGAAGAAAATTGCCTGGAGACAGCCGCGATCGGATGGCGTGAAGTAAGTGAAGAGCACTACATACACAGCCACACTTCAGAGAGAGGACACGTATTGTCTGTAGGGTGCCATAGCGAGAGGGGGCTACAGCTCGCCCACGACTACCTCGCTGGGGCACCTTACAAGTGAACTCGCCTCCCTGTGACACTCACTGTCAGTGAACTCGCCTCCCTGTGACACTCACTGTCAGTGAACTCGCCTCCCTGTGACACTCACTGTCAGTGAACTCGCCTCCCTGTGACACTCACTGTCAGTGAACTCGCCTCCCTGTGACACTCACTGTCAGTGAACTCGCCTCCCTGTGACACTCTCTGTCAGTGAACTCGCCTCCCTGTGACACTCTCTGTCAGTGAACTCGCCTCCCTGTGACACTCACTGTCAGTGAACTCGCCTCCCTGTGACAATCACTGTCAGTGAACTCGCCTCCCTGTGACACTCACTGTCAGTGAACTCGCCTCCCTGTGACACTCACTGTCAGTGAACTCGCCTCCCTGTGACACTCACTGTCAGTGAACTCGCCTCCCTGTGACACTCACTGTCAGTGAACTCGCCTCCCTGTGACACTCACTGTCAGTGAACTCGCCTCCCTGAAACACTCTCTGTCACTGAACTCGCCTCCCTGTGACACTCACTGTCAGTGAACTCGCCTCCCTGTGACACTCTCTGTCAGTGAACTCGCCTCCCTGTGACACTCTCTGTCAGTGAACTCGCCCCCCTGTGACACTCACTGTCAGTGAACTCGCCCCCCTGTGACACTCACTCTCAGTGAACTCGCCCCCCTGTGACACTCACTCTCAGTGAACTCGCCCCCCTGTGACACTCACTCTCAGTGAACTCGCCTCCCTGTGACACTCTCTGTCAGTGAACTCGCCTCCCTGTGACACTCACTGTCAGTGAACTCGCCTCCCTGTGACACTCACTGTCAGTGAACTCGCTTCCCTGTGACACTCACTGTCAGTGAGCTCGCCTCCCTGCGACACTCACTGTCAGTGAACTCGCCTCCCTGCGACACTCACTGTCAGTGAACTCGCCTCCCTGCGACACTCACTGTCAGTGAACTCGCCTCCCTGCGACACTCACTGTCAGTGAACTCGCCTCCCTGCGACACTCACTGTCAGTGAACTCGCCTCCCTGCGACACTCACTGTCAGTGAACTCGCCTCCCTGCGACACTCACTGTCAGTGAACTCGCCTCCCTGCGACACTCACTGTCAGTGAACTCGCCTCCCTGCGACACTCACTGTCAGCGAACTCGCCCCCCTGTGACACTCACTGTCAGTGAACTCGCCTCCCTGTGACACTCACTGTCAGTGAACTCGCCTCCCTGTGACACTCTCTGTCAGTGAACTCGCCCCCCTGTGACACTCACTGTCAGTGAACTCGCCCCCCTGTGACACTCACTGTCAGTGAACTCGCCTCCCTGTGACACTCTCTGTCAGTGAACTCGCCTCCCTGTGACACTCTCTGTCAGTGAACTCGCCTCCCTGTGACACTCTCTGTCAGTGAACTCGCCTCCCTGTGACACTCACTGTCAGTGAACTCGCCTCCCTGCGACACTCACTGTCAGTGAACTCGCCTCCCTGTGACACTCACTGTCAGTGAACTCGCCTCCCTGTGACACTCTCTGTCAGTGAACTCGCCTCCCTGTGACACTCTCTGTCAGTGAACTCGCCTCCCTGTGACACTCACTGTCAGTGAACTCGCCTCCCTGTGACACTCTCTGTCAGTGAACTCGCCTCTCTGTGACACTCACTGTCAGTGAACTCGCCTCCCTGTGACACTCTCTGTCAGTGAACTCGCCTCCCTGTGACACTCTCTGTCAGTGAACTCGCCTCCCTGTGACACTCACTGTCAGTGAACTCGCCCCCCTGTGACACTCACTGTCAGTGAACTCGCCTCCCTGTGACACTCTCTGTCAGTGAACTCGCCTCCCTGCGACACTCACTGTCAGTGAACTCGACTCCCTGTGACACTCACTGTCAGTGAGCTCGCCTCCCTGCGACACTCACTGTCAGTGAACTCGCCTCCCTGCGACACTCACTGTCAGTGAACTCGCCTCCCTGTGACACTCACTGTCAGTGAGCTCGCCTCCCTGCGACACTCACTGTCAGTGAACTCGCCTCCCTGCGACACTCACTGTCAGTGAACTCGCCTCCCTGTGACACTCACTGTCAGTGAGCTCGCCTCCCTGCGACACTCACTGTCAGTGAACTCGCCTCCCTGCGACACTAACTGTCAGTGAACTCGCCTCCCTGCGACACTCACTGTCAGTGAACTCGCCTCCCTGTGACACTCACTGTCAGTGAACTCGCCTCCCTGCGACACTCACTGTCAGTGAACTCGCCTCCCTGTGACACTCACTGTCAGTGAGCTCGCCTCCCTGTGACACTCACTGTCAGTGAACTCGCCTCCCTGTGACACTCACTGTCAGTGAACTCGCCTCCCTGCGACACTCACTGTCAGTGAACTCGCCTCCCTGTGACACTCACTGTCAGTGAACTCGCCTCCCTGTGACACTAACTGTCAGTGAACTCGCCTCCCTGCGACACTCACTGTCAGTGAACTCGCCTCCCTGTGACACTCACTGTCAGTGAGCTCGCCTCCCTGCGACACTCACTGTCAGTGAACTCGCCTCCCTGCGACACTCACTGTCAGTGAACTCGCCTCCCTGTGACACGTGACACTCACTGTCAGTGAACTCGCCTCCCTGCGACACTCACTGTCAGTGAACTCGCCTCCCTGCGACACTAACTGTCAGTGAACTCGCCCCCCTGTGACACTCACTGTCAGTGAACTCGCCTCCCTGCGACACTCACTGTCAGTGAACTCGCCTCCCTGCGACACTCACTGTCAGTGAACTCGCCCCCCTGTGACACTCACTGTCAGTGAACTCGCCTCCCTGCGACACTCACTGTCAGTGAACTCGCCTCCCTGTGACACTAACTGTCAGTGAACTCGCCTCCCTGTGACACTCACTGTCAGTGAACTCGCCCCCCTGTGACACTCTCTGTCAGTGAACTCGCCTCCCTGTGACACTCACTGTCAGTGAACTCGCCTCCCTGCGACACTCTCTGTCAGTGAACTCGCCTCCCTGTGACACTCTCTGTCAGTGAACTCGCCTCCCTGTGACACTCACTGTCAGTGAACTCGCCTCCCTGCGACACTCACTGTCAGTGAACTCGCCTCCCTGTGACACTCTCTGTCAGTGAACTCGCCTCCCTGTGACACTCACTGTCAGTGAACTCGCCTCCCTGCGACACTCTCTGTCAGTGAACTCGCCTCCCTGTGACACTCTCTGTCAGTGAACTCGCCTCCCTGTGACACTCACTGTCAGTGAACTCGCCTCCCTGCGACACTCTCTGTCAGTGAACTCGCCTCCCTGTGACACTCTCTGTCAGTGAACTCGCCTCCCTGTGACACTCACTGTCAGTGAACTCGCCTCCCTGCGACACTCTCTGTCAGTGAACTCGCCTCCCTGTGACACTCTCTGTCAGTGAACTCGCCTCCCTGTGACACTCACTGTCAGTGAACTCGCCTCCCTGCGACACTCTCTGTCAGTGAACTCGCCTCCCTGTGACACTCACTGTCAGTGAACTCGCCTCCCTGTGACACTCTCTGTCAGTGAACTCGCCTCCCTGTGACACTCACTGTCAGTGAACTCGCCTCCCTGTGACACTCTCTGTCAGTGAACTCGCCTCCCTGTGACACTCACTGTCAGTGAACTCGCCTCCCTGCGACACTCTCTGTCAGTGAACTCGCCTCCCTGTGACACTCACTGTCAGTGAACTCGCCTCCCTGTGACACTCACTGTCAGTGAACTCGCCTCCCTGTGACACTCACTGTCAGTGAACTCGCCTCCCTGTGACACTCACTGTCAGTGAACTCGCCTCCCTGCGACACTCACTGTCAGTGAACTCGCCTCCCTGCGACACTAACTGTCAGTGAACTCGCCTCCCTGTGACACTAACTGTCAGTGAACTCGCCTCCCTGTGACACTCTCTGTCAGTGAACTCGCCTTCCTGTGACACTCTCTGTCAGTGAACTCGCCTCCCTGTGACACTAACTGTCAGTGAACTCGCCTCCCTGTGACACTAACTGTCAGTGAACTCGCCTCCCTGTGACACTCTCTGTCAGTGAACTCGCCTCCCTGTGACACTCTCTGTCAGTGAACTCGCCTCCCTGTGACACTCACTGTCAGTGAACTCGCCTCCCTGTGACACTCACTGTCAGTGAACTCGCCTCCCTGTGACACTCACTGTCAGTGAACTCGCTTCCCTGTGACACTCACTGTCAGTGAGCTCGCCTCCCTGCGACACTCACTGTCAGTGAACTCGCCTCCCTGCGACACTCACTGTCAGTGAACTCGCCTCCCTGCGACACTCACTGTCAGTGAACTCACCTCCCTGTGACACTCACTGTCAGTGAACTCGCCTCCCTGCGACACTCACTGTCAGTGAACTCGCCTCCCTGCGACACTCACTGTCAGTGAACTCGCCTCCCTGCGACACTCACTGTCAGTGAACTCGCCTCCCTGCGACACTCTCTGTCAGTGAACTCGCCTCCCTGCGACACTCACTGTCAGTGAACTCGCCCCCCTGTGACACTCACTGTCAGTGAACTCGCCTCCCTGCGACACTCACTGTCAGTGAACTCGCCTCCCTGTGACACTCACTGTCAGTGAACTCGCCTCCCTGCGACACTCACTGTCAGTGAACTCGCCTCCCTGTGACACTCACTGTCAGCGAACTCGCCCCCCTGTGACACTCACTGTCAGTGAACTCGCCTCCCTGTGACACTCACTGTCAGTGAACTCGCCTCCCTGTGACACTCACTGTCAGTGAACTCGCCTCCCTGTAACACTCTCTGTCAGTGAACTCGCCTCCCTGTGACACTCTCTGTCAGTGAACTCGCCTCCCTGCGACACTCACTGTCAGTGAACTCGCCTCCCTGTGACACTCACTGTCAGTGAACTCGCCTCCCTGTGACACTCTGTCAGTGAACTCGCCCCCCTGTGACACTCACTGTCAGTGAACTCGCCCCCCTGTGACACTCACTGTCAGTGAACTCGCCTCCCTGTGACACTCTCTGTCAGTGAACTCGCCTCCCTGTGACACTCTCTGTCAGTGAACTCGCCTCCCTGTGACACTCTCTGTCAGTGAACTCGCCTCCCTGTGACACTCACTGTCATTGAACTCGCCTCCCTGTGACACTCTCTGTCAGTGAACTCGCCTCCCTGCGACACTCACTGTCATTGAACTCGCCTCCCTGTGACACTCTCTGTCAGTGAACTCGCCTCCCTGTGACACTCACTGTCAGTGAACTCGCCTCCCTGTGACACTCTCTGTCAGTGAACTCGCCTCCCTGTGACACTCTCTGTCAGTGAACTCGCCTCCCTGTGACACTCTCTGTCAGTGAATTCGCCTCCCTGTGACACTCTCTGTCAGTGCACTCGCCTCCCTGTGACACTCTCTGTCAGTGAACTCGCCCCCCTGTGACACTCTCTGTCAGTGCACTCGCCTCCCTGTGACACTCACTGTCAGTGAACTCGCCTCCCTGCGACACTCACTGTCAGTGCACTCGCCCCCCTGTGACACTCACTGTCAGTGAACTCGCCCCCCTGAGACATACACTGTCAGTGAACTCGCCTCCCTGTGACACTCTCTGTCAGTGAACTCGCCTCCCTGTGACACTCACTGTCAGTGAACTCGCCTCCCTGCGACACTCACTGTCAGTGCACTCGCCCCCCTGTGACACTCACTGTCAGTGAACTCGCCCCCCTGAGACATACACTGTCAGTGAACTCGCCTCCCTGTGACACTCTCTGTCAGTGAACTCGCCTCCCTGTGACACTCTCTGTCAGTGAACTCGCCTCCCTGTGACACTCTCTGTCAGTGAACTCGCCTCCCTGTGACACTCTCTGTCAGTGAACTCGCCTCCCTGCGACACTCACTGTCAGTGAACTCGCCTCCCTGCGACACTCACTGTCAGTGAACTCGCCCCCCTGTGACACTCACTGTCAGTGAACTCGCCCCCCTGTGACACTCACTCTCAGTGAACTCGCCCCCCTGTGACACTCACTCTCAGTGAACTCGCCTCCCTGTGACACTCTCTGTCAGTGAACTCGCCTCCCTGTGACACTCACTGTCAGTGAACTCGCCTCCCTGCGACACTCACTGTCAGTGAACTCGCCTCCCTGTGACACTCTCTGTCAGTGAACTCACCCCCCTGTGACACTCTGTGTCAGTGAACTCGCCTCCCTGTTACACTCACTCTCAGTGAACTCGCCTCCCTGTGACACTCTCTGTCAGTGAACTCGCCTCCCTGTGACACTCTCTGTCAGTGACCTCGCCTCCCTGTGACACTCTCTGTCAGTGAACTCGCCTCCCTGTGACACTCACTGTCAGTGAACTCGCCTCCCTGTGACACTCACTGTCAGTGAACTCGCCTCCCTGTGACACTCACTGTCAGTGAACTCGCCTCCCTGCGACACTCACTGTCAGTGAACTCGCCTCCCTGCGACACTAACTGTCAGTGAACTCGCCTCCCTGTGACACTAACTGTCAGTGAACTCGCCTCCCTGTGACACTAACTGTCAGTGAACTCGCCTCCCTGTGACACTCTCTGTCAGTGAACTCGCCTCCCTGTGACACTCTCTGTCAGTGAACTCGCCTCCCTGTGACACTCACTGTCAGTGAACTCGCCTCCCTGTGACACTCACTGTCAGTGAACTCGCCTCCCTGTGACACTCACTGTCAGTGAACTCGCTTCCCTGTGACACTCACTGTCAGTGAGCTCGCCTCCCTGCGACACTCACTGTCAGTGAACTCGCCTCCCTGCGACACTCACTGTCAGTGAACTCGCCTCCCTGCGACACTCACTGTCAGTGAACTCACCTCCCTGTGACACTCACTGTCAGTGAACTCGCCTCCCTGCGACACTCACTGTCAGTGAACTCGCCTCCCTGTGACACTCTCTGTCAGTGAACTCGCCTCCCTGCGACACTCACTGTCAGTGAACTCGCCCCCCTGTGACACTCTCTGTCAGTGAACTCGCCTTCCTGCGACACTCACTGTCAGTGAACTCGCCTCCCTGTGACACTCACTGTCAGTGAACTCGCCTCCCTGCGACACTCACTGTCAGTGAACTCGCCTCCCTGTGACACTCACTGTCAGCGAACTCGCCCCCCTGTGACACTCACTGTCAGTGAACTCGCCTCCCTGTGACACTCACTGTCAGTGAACTCGCCTCCCTGTGACACTCACTGTCAGTGAACTCGCCTCCCTGTAACACTCTCTGTCAGTGAACTCGCCTCCCTGTGACACTCTCTGTCAGTGAACTCGCCTCCCTGCGACACTCACTGTCAGTGAACTCGCCTCCCTGTGACACTCACTGTCAGTGAACTCGCCTCCCTGTGACACTCTGTCAGTGAACTCGCCCCCCTGTGACACTCACTGTCAGTAAACTCGCCCCCCTGTGACACTCACTGTCAGTGAACTCGCCTCCCTGTGACACTCTCTGTCAGTGAACTCGCCTCCCTGTGACACTCTCTGTCAGTGAACTCGCCTCCCTGTGACACTCTCTGTCAGTGAACTCGCCTCCCTGTGACACTCACTGTCATTGAACTCGCCTCCCTGTGACACTCTCTGTCAGTGAACTCGCCTCCCTGCGACACTCACTGTCATTGAACTCGCCTCCCTGTGACACTCTCTGTCAGTGAACTCGCCTCCCTGTGACACTCACTGTCAGTGAACTCGCCTCCCTGTGACACTCTCTGTCAGTGAACTCGCCTCCCTGTGACACTCTCTGTCAGTGAACTCGCCTCCCTGTGACACTCTCTGTCAGTGAATTCGCCTCCCTGTGACACTCTCTGTCAGTGAACTCGCCTCCCTGCGACACTCACTGTCAGTGAACTCGCCCCCCTGTGACACTCACTGTCAGTGAACTCGCCCCCCTGAGACATACACTGTCAGTGAACTCGCCTCCCTGTGACACTCTCTGTCAGTGAACTCGCCTCCCTGTGACACTCACTGTCAGTGAACTCGCCTCCCTGTGACACTCTCTGTCAGTGAACTCGCCTCCCTGTGACACTCTCTGTCAGTGAACTCGCCTCCCTGTGACACTCTCTGTCAGTGAACTCGCCTCCCTGCGACACTCACTGTCAGTGAACTCGCCTCCCTGCGACACTCACTGTCAGTGAACTCGCCCCCCTGTGACACTCACTGTCAGTGAACTCGCCCCCCTGTGACACTCACTCTCAGTGAACTCGCCCCCCTGTGACACTCACTCTCAGTGAACTCGCCTCCCTGTGACACTCTCTGTCAGTGAACTCGCCTCCCTGTGACACTCACTGTCAGTGAACTCGCCTCCCTGCGACACTCACTGTCAGTGAACTCGCCTCCCTGTGACACTCTCTGTCAGTGAACTCACCCCCCTGTGACACTCTCTGTCAGTGAACTCGCCTCCCTGTTACACTCACTCTCAGTGAACTCGCCTCCCTGTGACACTCTCTGTCAGTGAACTCGCCTCCCTGCGACACTCTCTGTCAGTGAACTCGCCTCCCTGCGACACTCACTGTCAGTGAACTCGCCTCCCTGTGACACTCACTCTCAGTGAACTCGCCTCCCTGTGACACTCACTCTCAGTGAACTCACCCCCCTGTGACACTCACTGTCAGTGAACTCGCCTCCCTGTGACACTCTCTGTCAGTGAACTCGCCTCCCTGTGACACTCTCTGTCAGTGAACTCGCCTCCCTGTGACACTCTCTGTCAGTGAACTCGCCTCCCTGTGACACTCTCTGTCAGTGAACTCACCCCCCTGTGACACTCACTGTCAGTGAACTCGCCTCCCTGTGACACTCTCTGTCAGTGAACTCGCCTCCCTGTGACACTCACTGTCAGTGAACTCGCCTCCCTGTGACACTCACTGTCAGTGAACTCGCCTCCCTGTGACACTCACTGTCAGTGAACTCGCCTCCCTGTGACACTCACTGTCAGTGAACTCGCCTCCCTGTGACACTCACTGTCAGTGAACTCGCCTCCCTGTGACACTCACTGTCAGTGAACTCGCCTCCCTGTGACACTCACTGTCAGTGAACTCGCCTCCCTGTGACACTCTCTGTCAGTGAACTCGCCTCCCTGTGACACTCACTGTCAGTGAACTCGCCTCCCTGTGACACTCTGTCAGTGAACTCGCCTCCCTGTGACACTCTCTGTCAGTGAACTCGCCTCCCTGTGACACTCTCTGTCAGTGAACTCGCCCCCCTGTGACACTCTCTGTCAGTGAACTCGCCCCCCTGTGACACTCTCTGTCAGTGAACTCGCCTCCCTGCGATACTCTCTGTCAGTGAACTCGCCTCCCTGCGACACTCACTGTCAGTGAACTCGCCTCCCTGCGACACTCACTGTCAGTGAACTCGCCTCCCTGCGACACTCACTGTCAGTGAACTCACCTCCCTCCGGCACTCCCTGTTAGTGAACCAGCCTCCCCCTGGCACTCCCTGTCAGTGAACCCGCCTTCTTCTGGCACTCCTTGTCAGTGATGTCGCCTCCCTCCGGCACTCCCTGTCAGTGAACCCGTCTTCTTCTGGCACTCCTTGTCAGTGATGTCGCCTCCCTCCGGCACTTCCTGTCAGTGAACCCGCCTTCTTCTGGCACTCCTTGTCAGTGATGTCGCCTCCCTCTGGCACTCCCTGTCAGTGAACCCGCCTTCTTCTGGCACTCCCTGTCAGTGATGTCTCCTCCCCCTGGCATTCCCTGTCAGTGCTGTCGCCTCCCTCCGTCACTCCCTGTCAGTGATGTCGCCTCCCTC